>NC_046159.1:120686078-120696561 GCF_011064425.1 Rattus rattus
GGAATAAAGTCACTCATAGTAAGAATTTCTATGTCTCGCGTTTTGCCGAAAGTCGCGAGGGGACAGTATGTGCATACAGCCATCCAATTAGATAAGATGGATGAAGCAAAGAAGTGCAGGCCGACAGGAGCCGGATGTAGATCTCTCCCGAGAGACACAGCCAGAATACAGCAAACACAGAGGCGAATGCCAGCAGCAAAGCACTGAACTGAGAACGGGACCCCCGTTGAAGGAATCAGAGAAAGAACTGGTAGAGCTTGAAGGGGCTCGAGACCCCATATGTACAACAATGCCAAGCAACCAGAGCTTCCAGGGACCAAGCCACTACCTAAAGACTATACATGGACTGACCCTGGACTCTGGACCTCATAGGTAGTAAATGAATATCCTAGTAAGAGCATGGAAGGGAGCCCTGGGTCCTGCTAAAGACTGAACCCCAGTGAACTAGATTGTTGGGGGGAGGGTGCAATGGGGGAGGATGGGAGGGGAACACCCATAAAGAAGGGGAGGGGAGGGGGATGTTTGCGGAAACCGGAAAGGGAATAACACTCGAAATGTAAATAAGAAATACTCAAGTTAATAAAAAAAAAAAAAGGAAAAAAAAAAAAGGAAAAAAAAATGGCATGGTATTGGTACAGAGACAGACAGGTTGATCAATGGAATAGAATTGAAGACCCAAAAGTAAAACCACATACTTATGGCCACTTAATCTTTGACAAAAAGAGCCAAAAATATTTAATGGAAAAAAGAAAGAATCATCAATAAATGGTGCTGGTCTAACTGGCAGTCAGTTTGTAGATAAATGAAAATAGATCCATATTTTCCACCTTGCACAAAGCTCAAGTCCAAGTGAATCAAGGACCTCAACATAAAAACAGATACAATGAATCTAATAGAAGAGAAAGTGAGAAAGAGCCTCAAACTCATGGGCAGAGAAGGAAATTTCCTAAACAGAACTCCAGTGACTCAGACTCTAAGATCAAAGAGTTGATAAATGGAACCATATGAAAGTGAAAAGCTTCTATAAAGCAAAGGACACAGTCAATAGGACAAATTGCCAACCTACAGAGTAGAAAAAAATTTATTAACCCCATATCTGACAGCGGGCTAATATCCAAAATATAAAAAGAGCAGAAGAAGCTAACCTCAAAAAACAAACAATACAATACAATACAATACAATACAATACAATCAAAAATATGGGGTATAGAACTAAACAGAGAATTCACAACACAGGAATCTTGGATGGCCAAGAAACAGTTAAATGTTCAAAGTCCTTAGTGATCAGAGAAATGCAAATCAAAGCAACCCAGAGATTCCACCTTACAGCAATCAGAATGGCTAAGATTAAAAACTCAGGTGACAGCACATTTTATCAAGAATTTGGAGAAAGATAAACACTCCTCCATTGCTGGTGTGATTGCAAGCTGGTGCAACAACTTTGGAAATCAATCTGGAGGTCCCTCAGAAAATTGGAAATAATTCTTACTGAAAACCCAGCTGTAGTGCTCTTGGTCATATACCCTAAAGATGCCCCACTGTGCCACAAGGGCACATGCTTCACTACGTTCATAACAGCCTTAGTTTTGATAGCCAGAAGCTGGAAACAACCCAGATGCCTCACAATGGAAGAATAAAGAAAATGTGGTTCACTTACAAAATGGAATACTATTCAGCTATTAAGAATGAGAACATCATGAGTTTTGCAGGCAAGTGGATGGAACTAGGAAATATCATCCTGAGTGAGGTAACTCAGACTCAAAAGGAAATGCATGCTATGTAGTCACTAATAAGTGAATATCAATCAAAAATGTACAGAATACCCAGGATACAATCAACAGAACTCAAGAAGGTTAACAAGCCAAAGGGCCTAAGTGAGGATGCTTTAATCCCACTTGGGAGGGAGAAGAAAGCAGAGGGCAGAGATTGGGAGGCAACTGAGTGCAAGAAGGGACGGGGAGGGGCAGGGGAAAAGGAGAACATAATCAGGTATGGGGGGAGGGGAGGTACCAGAGTATCAGGAGTGAAGTCTCAAGGGACAGCTGAATGAATAGGAATATACAACCTCAGAAGGTGGGAGGTGCTCTAGAATGTACCAGAGACGGGGGGGGGTGTGAAAGACTCTCAGGACTCAAAGGGAGGGACCTTAGATGAAATGCCCAACAGTGGGGAGAAGGAACTGTAGAGTCTACCACTAGTAGAAAGACAGGACATCAAGTGAAGAGGTAGGGTTGCCATCCCAGAGTAAAAACTCAGACCCAGAATCATTCCAATCTAAAAGAACTACAGGGACAAAAATGACGAAGAGATGAGAAAAAGGAGGTCTGGTGACAGGCCCAAATTGGGACTCATCTCAAGAGTCTCCAAGGCCCGATACTATTACTGAAGCTATGATGAACTCTGAGAAGACCAGCAAGCAGATGGCTGAGACAGAAGCAGATACTTATACCCAACCAATGGCCTGAAGTTGGGGACCCCTGTGGTTGAAAAAGGCTGGAAAATCTGAGGAGGGTGACCCCATTATTAAGACCAGCAGTCTCAACAAACCTGGATCCCCGAGATCTTTCAGACACTGAGCCACCAACCAGGCAGCATACACTAGTTGGTCTGAGGCTCCCAAAATATATACAGCAGAGGACTGACTGGTTTGGCCTCAATTAGAGAAGATCCACATAATTCTTGAAAGGTCCCAGGGAGTGGGGAGGTCTGGTGGGGTGTGGGGGTGTGGGTACATCCTCTTGGACACAGGAGAGAAGAAATGGGATGAGGAACTGTCAGAGGGCAGAACAGGAAGGGGATAACGACTGCACTGTAAAAAATAAAATAATAAAATATGGAATAGACATTGAAGGAACAGCTCACCAATGACTGGCCCAATTTGATACCTGTCTCATGGGAGAGAGCCAACTTCCAACACTATTATTGCAGACAGGATCCTAACATAACTGTCTCCTGAGAGCTTCATCCAGCAAGTGATGGAAACAGATGCAGAGACCCACAGCCAAACATCAAGCAGAATTTGGTGAGTCTTTTGGAAGAGTAAGGGGTAGAATTGAGGGAGGTAGATGGGGCCAAGGACACCACAAAAGATCTACAGACTATACTGCCCCCATGGGCTCACAAAGACTGAACCACCAACCAAAGAGCCTGTGGAGGCTAAACCTAGCCCGCCTACACATTTGTAGCAGTTGTGCAGCTTGGCCTTCCTGTAGGTCCCCTAACAATTGCAGTGGAGCTGTCTGTGAATCTATTGCCTGCCATTAGATCTTCTTCCCCTAGCCGGGCTGCTTTGGTGGGTCTCAGTGGGAAAGGATGGGCTTCTGCTGTGACTTGATGTCCCATGGTTAGCAATACCCAAGGGGCAGGGAGCAACCCCTTCTCTGAGGAGGCTCATGGGGGAAGAGATTTGTGAGTGAGACTGGGAGGAGAGGAGGGATGTAAAGTGAATAAATTAATGAAAAAAAGAATTCTTGATAATTATTAACAACGATCAAAGCCTTAATGATGTAGCTTTAGTAAATAAAAGGCTATGTTTAGGCTCTCTCTGGTTATTAAGCTGAAGTTGAATAAAATAGTGAGAATCGTCAGAACAGAGAGTAGACCTGAACTAGCAGCTTGTATCTAAAAAAAAAAAAAAAAAAAAAAAGGATCAGAAAAAGAAAAATGTTTTACAGAGTGTAATATGCTTAAAGGACAGACACCTTCTGTTGGCTTCTTGTGTTAAGAATAGTGAAGTCCATTATTGAAACATATTATTCAACATATTTTAAGACACAATAAGCAGGGCTCTAGAATATTTCAACCTTTAAGGACAATGTCCTAAAGTAAAACTTTGAAATAAGCTTATAAACAGTTAAATCATTCTAACACACACACACACACACACACACACACACACCACTTAAAACAAAAACTCATGTGTTTCTAGAGTATTATAATATCTATTCTAATAAGCTACTTTGTTGTACATAAAATTATTTTAAAATTTGAAATCAAATGATATGACTAACAGTAGCTCTTAGAGAGCTACTGGGCTAAATTTAATAAAAGCTTTATGGAAATATATATCTAAGTTCTCTGTGACCAAGAAGGAGCTACCAAAAATGGCCTAAGGCAGAGCTACAGTATGAGTAGTCATCATTAAATAAACCATTATTTTCTTTCTAAAATAACATAAAATAAAAACAATAATACAGAACAGTACATGGAATTTAAAAGTAAACTACTTAAAATACTGGAAGACATGATTCAAGATAGCAAAATGTAAATAATTCTTGAATATCAATTGTTATAACAGAATAGTAATCAAAGAAATTGGCTTCACATGTGATCATCAGAAAAGGGGTTGATAGAAGCAATCTTCAACCTTGACCAACCTTGACACCAGAACTGAATAAACACTGTTATATCCTGATGTTTTGAGCAATAGAAATGGTGGATATTGCTCTGGAACTAATATGCTAATATACAACATGTGGTGAAACAGACATTTATATCTTTTAACATGAGATAAAGTAACTCAGTCAGAGAACATACCTTTCAAATATTTGTTCTTCAGTTAAAACATCTAGATATCCGAAGGGGGAATCTAACAGGTACAAATCAGCATCTTTATATACTGCTCTACAAACAGAATGGAACAAAAGTTAGGATCCCTCGATATTTTATTTCATTTAGAACAGATATTCTAATGACAGAACTTGTGTTATAGAATGGCCATCAGATCCGTGCACTAAAAGCACACTTTTTACAGCACAGAGCACAAGAAGCACTGTTAGAAACTTCTGTACATAAGCTTTGAATGGTGCAGGTTTTATTAAGTGAAGAATAATGAAACAATCTTTACACTGTTCCCTTATCATCTGCCCCCGAACTTGGTTCCTAAGTGTTATATATGACGGAAAAATTAATGATTCAAAAGAGGAAGTGATACATGTTATCTGGCTTTGTTTTTAAAGTTCTTTTTGTGTGTTGGAATGTTTTACCTGCATATATGTGTATCTTGTGTGTTCAGTGCCTATGGAGACCAGAAGAAAGTGCCAGGTGTGCTGGATTACACATTACAGATGCTTGTGAAGCAGATTAATACTGTGACTCAAACCTGGAACCTTTGGGAGTGCAGCCAGTGCTCTTTACCAGTGACCTATCTCTCCAGCTCTTATTTTACTTAGTTAAAACAAAAACCAATTTGAGTTGACTGGCAATAGTAAAAATACAAAGGAATATTTTTCCAAACAGAAACGAAATAATTTCTTCATACATTTTATTGTTTTCAAGTGTGATTATTACTAGGCAACCTCTATCCCAGCTACTTGCCTTAGAAGGTATTTATTGATACTTTTGTTTTTAAAATGTACTTAATCATCAGAAATAAGAAAAACAAAGAAATAAAATAAAACAGCAAAAAAAAACTAGGTAAATTCAAAAAAGCCCTTTATGCTCTGAGTGCGGACATCCTCTTAGAGATGGGGGGATGGGAGGAGGTATGGGATGGGGAGCCATTGGGAGCAGACTGGGATGGAGATTAATTCTCAACTTTAAAAAAGCATTAAAGAATAAAAATAAATACATAAATAATAAAGCCCTTTATGATGTAAATTGTCTTGAAGGAAACATTAAAGTGTTAATGGACTCCATAAAAATATACTCTCAGGTCTATCAACATTTAGCTTTGATTTATTTCTCTGCAATATAATTCAAATATACTTTGTCCACTCTGAAACTAATATAGACTTTCAATCCACCATTAGGCAGGAAGAGGATGAAAACTTAGTCCAAAAGTGAAGCTCATTTTCAAAATTATGAGGATTAAGGAAAATTATCAAGGTGGGTTTTCATGATTGAATAAGGGTGGCTTTATGAAGAAAGGAATACCAGAGGACATAAACACACACACACACACACACCACATACTCCTTTTTTTCTTGACATGTGATTTTTTTTTTGTGCTGTGTCAAGACTCTGCAAATGAGATACCATAACTGGATATGACTCCTTTACCTTAAACAATAAGTGAGAACAAAAAAAAGTGATTTTCTGTAAAATTTACTCTGAATATATTGGTGAATTATTAGCACAAAAACAGACTAAAAATTCTCCTTCACATGTATGACCAGATTCTCAAGATTAAAATGTGTATATTTATCACATAAAAGTAAATGACAGGCTGGAGAGATGGCTCAGAGGTTAACAGCACTGACTGTTCTTCCAGAGGTCCTGAGTTCAATTCCCAGCAACTACATGGTGGCTCACAACCATCTGTAATGGGGATCTGATGCTCTTTTCTGGTGTGTTTGAAGACAGTGAGAGTGTACACATACATAAAATAAATAATAAATAAATCTTTACATGAAGTAGATGACATATTTATTGCACATGTGAATTAGGATAACAGTAGACTATTTTTAGTAGTACCATGCATTGTACATTGTACACAGCAAATACGACTAAATTTTAACCTAGTAAATATAAATATTATAATGAAGTCACATACCATATTTTACTTAAACTTCAAATGGACTGTTTAAGATATGATCTTTGCCACAGAGATAAAGGAATTAGCTTCCAATCATTATGAAGCCATCATCTGGAAATTATTTATTGATCTGATTTCCCGGTGCACTCTCCAGACCGAAGCATAGTTTATTATAAGGAGTCAAGATGACCTTGATTAAATAGTGACTTTATCATTTCCTTGTGGCTTGTAGCAAGTTAATGTCTGACTACCTCAATTATCTTGTGATTTCTTCCATAAAATAAAGAGACCAATTTGTTTCTAGGCTTGCATGGGGCTTGAGATAATAAACACATACATACATACATACATACATACAGACAGACAGACAGACAGACAAAGGGAAGAGGAAGGAGGAATGGTATCAAGGCATCGGTTGTAGGTATTGTTTACTTTTTCAGGAGTTGGAAGTAAGATAAATGGCCAAGATGCCAAGATACTACTGAGCTGATGTAATTTCTCACTAACAACTTTGGTAATGTAGTAAGAATTTTGTTTCAGTAAAACAAGTATGGACAAAAAAATTAGAATATACAGTTTGAAAAGTATGTATTTGGAAAAAAAGACCACCATCTTTACCAAATGTGAATACTATACTGTCTACAGTTCTGAAAGAAAATATATTAACCCTAGAGACAGAGCACAAGCAGAAGAGAAGTGTGTATATTATAAAACATCCATTTACAGCAAGTTCTCAGCAAACCAACAGTTGAACGTTTACCTTGCTAAAGAAATTCTTGCACGTTGACCTCCACTGAGTGTGACTCCACCTTCTCCAAGAACTGTGTTGTCTTGTTCTGCAAACTTGGTGATGTCCTATTATTCAAAGCATAACACCAGAAATAAAATTTAGTATATGCAATCTGAAATTAAAAAGGACATTTTTCTTCAGATGTAACTGTATGTCAGATTCCTCTATCAACTATTCAAATGTTTGAATACTGCATCTTAATTATTTCAAATGCAATTCACTTAGCTGGTTAAAATAACATCACCAAAATTTTAGATGCAAAACTTTATTCATTTTTAAAATGTTATTCATGATCATTACATAAGATTTGAAAAATATAAAAACCAAAATATACGTGTATTTGGGGAATGTTTATATTTGGAGACTACCCATAATCCCATCATATAAACTCAAATGCAAAATGTACTTTCAACTTAAAATCACTCTTTTAAAAAATGTCAAAAACACTCACTAAGTCTCTTAATAAGAAAAGCTCAAACAAAACTTCTCACACCCAGCAAGCCGTAGACTTCGTCAGTGGCTAATATCAGGACATGCTAGTTTATTCCCACATTCCTTCATTCATCTTCCCAAACAACAGCACAAACATCTTCACCATCCCATTATTTTTCTGTCCGTGCACACTTATGCTTCCTCTCCTATCACCTTCCTGTCACATATTTTATTCCTCCCCAAATAAGGATCTTTTCAACTATTAAGGTATAGTAAAAGAAGACCTGGGTTTCTTTTAACAATTTAAGAAATGGTCCAGGACTCCAGAAAGTGTAAACCTAATTTAGAAGATAAGCTTTAATCCTGGAGAATTAAATAACAACCTAAACATTTAATAAACAGTTTTACAACAGATTATAAAACAGTACACAATTAATTGGCAAGTTAATTATTTAGACAATAGGAGTAAACCACACACCACCCAGAAAATGTTGGAGGTCTTTCATGAGTGGCTTCACCTGAGTAGCAGTGAAGGGTGATTGAGTTAGGTACAAATTTCATTTAATCTTCTTTCTCTCCACCCAGCCCCTTCTAGTCTTTTCTACCACCTCCTTAGCTTGCCATGCTATTCTCTTTTGACATAGAACCCTTTCTAACAGCATTCTTGACAGAGTGACTAAAGACCTCTGATAAAACAGTAACTTCCCACCTACTATCATTGAAAGATGGTGTCTTCATTATTTTTTTGTTTGTTTGTTTTTGTTTTTACTATGCTAACAGAGGACCAAAACCAACTTGTGGAAGAAAGGGTTTATTTCATCTTACAATGTACATGTCCGTCACTGAAGGAAGCCAGTACAGGAACTCAGGGTAGGAATCTGGAGTCAGGAACTGGAACACCGCCCATGGAGGAGTACTGCTTACTGATTTGCTCTATGCAGTTCCTTAGCCTGTTTTCTTATAGCACCCAGGACCACTGACCTAAAGGTGGTGTCAACCATGGTGACCTGGGACCTCCCACAATCCTTAATCAAGTAAATTTCCCATATGCTTGCCCATAGGCCAATCTGGTGAGGCATTTTCTCATCTGAGTTTCCCTCTTCCAAAATGATTCTAGCTCATGTCAATAAAATTCTAGCTGTGACATTAAAAAAAAGCTAGCACAGATGATTTGTGATTTTTATTTCACAAGGATAAATTATGCAAGTGTATCTTTTATTTCCTCTGTTACTTTATTGCTTTAAAAAAAGAAAAAAAAAAAAAGAAGGGGATGGGGTTCACTACCATAACTTTTCTACAACACTTCCTCCTGCTTTTAAGATGACTATGTAATTACTGATGTGAAATTTCCACTAGAATAAAAAATGTTTTTAATCCTCATACTCTGTACCAAGTAACATACTATAAGATAAAACACACAATTAAATAATGTTTCAGTACTTACAATACCATGAGAACAGAATACTATAAGAAAGTAGATCCATGCAAGCTGCTTCACTGAGGTTCTGTGTTTGAAGTCGTTTGTTCCTCTTTGTAGTCCAGACTAGATTAAAATGGTGGAGTGTGGAATTCTTCCCTGGCATTTGCTCCCCACTTCCTCCCTACAAAGCCTTCTATTAACATCACTGAATATAGCTATACTTTTGTGACCTATAGCTGGAAGATATATTCTCATGAGTGGAAAGACTATATCAAATGCATGTATTCTTCTTTCAAAAGTTATTGCCAGATTGCTTTATAAAGCAACTGAAGAGTTAAATTATAATTTACTACTAAGTTGTAATAGTAGGATTAATCATTTTTGTTAATTTTCTCTTTTAATTTATATATTCCTTAATTGCAAAGATTTTAAATATTTGCTATGTTGCATTTTCTTCTTTGAAGTGTCTAATATTTGGATGTAATGGGTTTTGCAACTTTCCAGGCTGCATATAAAAACACTCTTCTTTTCTCTTGATTTCACTGTGCATATCACTTACCATGTGCAAAAAATTTTTGTGAAATAAGTTTATCTACTCCCCACTAGCTAGCTATATGTGTTACCTTGAATATTATTTTCAAAATAAAACTTTCAAAACCCTTATGGCACAATTTTATATTTGTCTAACCTACCTTTAATTGGTTACGAGGCAACAATAAACATCAAGTGAATAATGTTTTACTGACACCTGTATCATCTGTCATAGTTCCTTGTGTTGGGTTTTCATGTTTTTCTGATCCATTTTTTATACCTATATTAATACTTTCTGGACTTTTGGGTCCTGGGTTTTAATGAAATTATATATTATTTAATACCTGATAAAATATAATCCTTCTTCATAAAATAGTTGCCTTATTTTAGTTTTTGACATAGTAACTACGTCAACTATTGCAATAATATACCATTAGAAGAGGAGCTAACACAGGCTCAGGCACTGACTTGAGCACATTTAATGCAGTAGTTCTTCCTTACTAACATTTCAAATTTAAGTACAAATGCCACGATATCAAGGCCACAGATGAGGAAGCCAAAATTCTAACCAACATAATCTGTCCATAATTTAAGTGTTTCTAAGATTTAATATTAAGTTTATTTATGATAACATCAACTTTTTTTTTTTTTTATTAACTTGAGTATTTCTTATATACATTTCGAGTGTTATTCCCTTTCCCGGTTTCCGGGCAAACATCCCCCTCCCCCCTCCCCTTCCTTATGGGTGTTCCCCTCCCAACCCTCCCCCCATTGCTGCCCTCTCCCCAACAGTCTAGTTCACTAGGGGTTCAGTCTTAGCAGGACCCAGGGCTTC
>NC_046159.1:120996599-121199099 GCF_011064425.1 Rattus rattus
GCCACTGCTGGGAGCACAGAGAGTCCTTCTTTGGGAGATTAGACAGCAGCTTTGTAGGCGAAGGCCTTCTCTGTGGCTTTCCATGGAAGATCCCAGTAAAAGAGGCAGTTCATGGTTTCAAGGCGTTTATTGTCAGGGCAGAAAGTGGATGAGTAAAACTGTACCCACTTCTCAGGGTGGGCCTGAGATTAAATACCTCTTACAGAGAGGAGTGTCTGGGAAGGAAAGGTTATTGGCTAAGCCTACAGGCCTGTAGGTACCTCATTATAATGGAGATCTGTCTTGAGCCTACATGTCCTGTGGTCATGTCCTATACCTGGGAAGGGACTTGGGGTGTTGTCCTTATGTGACTGATGGTCACAAATCTATGGAGGGCTGAGGGCTAGTCACCAGCCTGGTTTCCTGGAAGTTGGGCAAAAACCCTACCATTTCTTCAGGGTCTCTAGGGTTTCAAACCTACTCAACCGGGAACCAGGATCCCTTTCACTGTCCCACAAAAAAGATCAGAGAAATAGAGAAGTAGAGGCCAGCTATGAGCATGTGAAGAGAGAGGGGAGAGGGGAATAGGAAGACAGAGCAGGGACAGGAAGGCAAGAGCAAAAGAGTAAGTGGTTTGAGGAGAAAAGGAACACCAGGAAGTGTAGTGGAACTAAGTCCTGTGTTCAAGGAGATAAAAGTTTAAAGAAAAGCCTGATTCTAAATGGAATCAAGGGAGTGGTGACCTCAGGGCAGGAGCCCAACCAGCCAAACTTCCAAGTTGTGAAAAAGAATTAAAGAAAACCCTAAGCAATGAAGAAAACCATCCAATCCATAAAGCTGGCGAAATATGTTTGAACAGGGTTGGGGGTGGAGTGGGCAAGTTCCAGCCCCAGGAAGAAGCAGAACTTACAGATTCAGCCTTGTGGCTCTGGCTTTACAGTCAAGAATGCATGAGAGGGGTTGTGGAATCTCCCTCTACAGCTGAGGGAAGCCATTGAGGCCAGACAAGTGTCAAGGATGCTCCTACATGGAGGCCTACAAAGACCATTCCATGAAGCTGTGAAGGTGAAGCCTGACTTGTGTTGGAGACTACAAGATGTTGGAGATGCCAAAGTCATGGGCTGTCTGCCAAGGAGAAACACTGACAGGGAGGGTATGAAACCAGCCCCTGAGAGAGGGGTATGTTGCAGTCAACAAAGCTAAAAGGAGTTAGAGATCTGAAGAGCACTTTGACTTCCAACATGGAGATGTGGAGTTTTGAGTTTGCCCAGCTGGTTTTCAGTCTTGCATTTCCTCAATGTGCTTGCTTCTTCCACTTTGGAATGGTAATGTATGTCCTGTTCCATTTGTTTTCTGGGAGTATGTGACCTGATTTGTTTGTCCGTTTGTTTGTTTGTCTGTTTGTTTGTTTGTTTTAAAAGTATAGGATGGAGTTTATTCAGAGCATGGGGAGGGAAGTCAAGAGGGTAGTAGAGGCAGAGAAAGGCAGGGAGAGAGAGACAGAGAGACAGAGAGACAGAGACAGAGAGACAGAGACAGAGAGACAGAGACAGAGAGACAGAGACAGAGAGACAGAGAAATAGAAGTAGAGGCTGGCCATGAGCATGTGGAAAGAGGGGGGGAGGGGAATGGGAGGACAGAGAGAGCAGGGGCAGGAAGGCAAGAGAAAGAGAGCAAGAGTGATTGTTTTGTTTTTTGTTTTTTAATTTTGATTTTACAGAAACTACAGTTAGAGATTACCTGGAGTCTCAGAAGAGACTTTGAACTTTGGACTTTTAAACAGTGTTGAGGCTGTAGTAGGCTATGGGTACTTTAGTTGGACTAACTGAATTTTGCATTATGATCTGGGTACAAGCATATGGGAGCCAGGTAATGAAATATGGTGGTTTGGTTGAGAAAATGGCACCCATAGGTTTATACATTTGGATTCTGGATCGCCAGGGAGTGGCACTACTTGAAAGGATTAGGAAGTGTGGCCTTGCTGGAGGAAGTGTGTCACTGCAGTGCTTTCGTGTTTAGAGGCCCAAACCAGTGACTGACTCTCTCTCTCTCTCTCTCTCTCTCTCTCTCTCTCTCTCTCTCTCTCTCTCTCCCTGCTGCCTATGATTCAGATCTAGAAGTCTCAGCTACTTCTCTAGCACCACATCTACTAACATGCCACCATGCTTCTCCACATGATGATAACGGAATAAGCCTCTGAAACCGTAAGCCAGTCCCAATAAAATTATTTATAATGCCATGGTCATGGTGTCTCCTCACAGCAGTAGCACACTGACTAAGAGTCTAGATAAAATGGCATTCACACACACACACACACACACACACACACACACACACACACACACAGAGAGAGAGAGAGAGAGAGAGAGAGAGAGAGAGAGAGAGAGAGAGAGAGAGAGAGTTATGAGTGAACATTACTATGGATAAGGAAACATCTTGCAAAACAAGAGATTGCCAGCATCTTATCCAGAACAAAATGATTCTGAAAACAGTAGTAGGTGTTGCAGGTTTATAGGGAATGTCCTCATTGATCATAGAAGAAACTACTCAGGATAACTCAGGAGACAACCATGCTGATGGTGGGGGTAAAAAAAACTGCAACGGATATAGTTTATTTCTCTGGTTTGTTTCTCTGTTGCTGTAACAAAACACTGACCAAAAGCAACTTGGGAGGAAACGGTTTACTTCCCCTTGCAACTCCCAAGTCATAGTCCATCACTATGGGAACTCATGGCAGGAACTTGGAGGCAGGAAATGAAGCAGAAACCATGAAGTAATGTTGCTTACTGGCTTGCCTCCCCTGGCTTGTTCGGATTCTTGTCTTACATGACTCAGGACATCTGCCCTGGGATAGCACAGCTCACAGTAGGTTTGGCCCTCCTATATCAGTTAGCAATTAAGAAAACGTTCCCAGAGACTTGCTGAGGTCAATCCGATGGAAGCAATTCCTCCACTGAGGTTTCCTTTTCCCTGATGGCTCTAGTTTATGTGAAACTAACAAAAATAAGCAGCACAATTGACCCTTGTCAACATGAGACACAAACGTGTCATTATTCAAACAACCTTTCCTTTCTTGTTTGTCCACAAGACCTCAAGTTAAAATCACATTATAAAACTCAGGCCAACTTTACAAGTCCCTGTCATTTAAAAAAAAAAATCACTTCACTTAAAAGTTCAATGTCTCTTTAAAATATCTTGTCTCTCAATAGTAGGTTCCTCTAAAATCAAAACAAATTAAAAAGGTCTTATTCCAAAATGAAAGCACCAGGGTATAATTATAATCAAATCAAAGTAAAACCAAAGTTTGAGCATGTAAATCACCGGATGTCTAGCACTCACAACCTTCTAGTCTTCAAAGGGCTTGGGGAACTCCTTATCTCTAGCTCAGCCATTCACAACTCACACATCCCATCTAATAGGCCCAGGCCAGCTCCACTTCCCAGCTGAGACTGTCCTTGGAGATTGTCCCTAAGCCCAGGCATCTCTGCTATCCGGAAGCCTTCACTGAAACTGAGGCTACCCCTTCACTAAAGGCTTCCTTGCCCATTTTCATGGACTCAGACCTTTTTGCATGGTGCCAAGCCTCAGCTCCTCTCAATGACCCCTTTACTCCTGGGGTTTTTCCATTGTAGTCAGGGCAGCATCTTGACCAATGGCCTCTACTGATCTCTCATTGTACCAAGCCTCATAGGCTTCCCGTGGCCCTTTCAATCTTCCTGTTGTCGTGCCATGAAGTCTAGTACCACATGGGAGACTCTTACACATTACTAAGTTTAGCCGGAAGCTTGAGCTGAACCCTTGGTCCCCTTTGGGGCCACAACTTCTATGTGCTGCCCCTGGGGAAATACTTCCCAGAAAAATCTCACCTCAATGAAGCTGCTCTCTTATTAATTACAGCATATTCTTCAGTTCCGTATAACCAACTTTGATTGTCTTAATAAAAGCACAGATTTCACTTCTACAGATTCCTAATTCAAATACTTCACACAAATAACCCTGATAGAATCTTTGCTTTCCTGTGAAATTTCTCAAACCAGGCCTCCAATTATCCACATGTCTCTCAACATTCTTCTCATCCAAGCTCCCACAATGGCCCATTAAGTTCTGAATAGTCAACGGTTTTTCCTGCCCAAAGTTCCGCAATCCCCAACCTCCCTCCCATTAAGCAATGTGGTCAGGTCCATCATCCACCATCCACCATCCACCATCCAACTCTTGGGTACCAATTTCTGTTCTAATTACTTTCTGCTGTTGTGATAAAACACTGACCAAAACAAACTTGAGGAGGAAGGAGTTAATTTGGCATATACATTCTGACCACAATCCTTCATTAAGGAAAGTCAGAGGAGGAATTCAAACAGAAATGAAGGGAGAAACCATGAAGAAAAGCTTGCTTCTCTGATTTGCTCAGCTACTTTTCTTATACAGATCAGGCCTTCCTGCCCTGAACTAGTACCACCCACAGTATGCTGGGCACGCCTATATTAACTACCACTTAATAAAAGGCCCATAGAATTGCCCATAGGCTAATCTGACAGAGGCAATTCCTTAATTGAGTGTTCTTTTTTCCTAGAGGAATATAGTTTTGTGTCAAGTTTGTAAAACTAACTAGCACAGTTATAATGAGTTTGACAATGGCGGAGTGATTTGTGTGAGAGAAACATCTATGGACTTTAGCAATCATGATAATCCCCAAATTCTTAACTTAGAAGAGGCGGAGACTGGAAAGGGAGAAGCTCTGATCCTTAGGGTGGGGAAGGCCAAACCACAAAGTAAAGCTGGCTGTGGTGATCTGGCATCAGTAGTAGCTATGGAAACAGTGGAATATTTGAATTACTTAGAAAAACAGTATGTATAGGAAGAGCAAGAAGAAAGCTGTAGATGATGAATTTTGATGGCCTCAGCCAACTACAGTGAGGGATTACCTTCCACAGGTAGTTCTCCAGAGCACACCTTCAGACCATAAAGCGAAGACCATTTGCAGCTAACGTATGGCACTTATTAAATGTATGGTATCCCAACAGAAGACCAATACAATTTTACTGTAAGAAACAATACTTTGAATGCATAGAAAGAATGTCTTGAGAAATAAAAAAATAACCCTTTCACTACCCTGCACTGTACCATCTGATAGGAGTCTTATCCAACAGTACAGCCTTGAAGGCTCCTGCTTGGAGTTAACGCTTAGCACTTACGAGACGGAAAGGAAGGAGAAAGTTAGATGGAAACCCGAGTAGCTGAGGCGGTCTGCTCCATCAGGAAGGATGCCGAGAGGATCAGGACCAGAGACTCGGACCTGCCTTTCTACAGTTGTGCCCCTGCCTCTGGGCAGTCTTCCTCTTATAGAGTATAGCTTGACCATCCTATACTCTAGGTGTGAATCTTATAGTAAAGACGTTGGTTTAGGTACAAATGGCCCTTTTAAATCATAAATCAACCACCTCTTCAAGGCTCAGGGCAGAGACTTCCAGGTCGAAATTATGCGAATTCAAAACACCCTACTGGGCTCTACAGGGAGCAGAGATGGTTCATTCTGTGATCTCTTTGGGCCACTAATAAACCAGTCCAGGCAAGTTCTCCTATGCCAACAGCCCTGTCTATTAGTACAACTGTCTGGGGCTACTAAAGAATGTATGTGAGGAAGCATTCAAATAGATAATCAGAAATGCTGACTTAGGGAAATGGAAACACTCTCGGTTTTGACCATTTCCTTCGCCTCATTCTCAGACACACCCTAAACTACCAAGCCTATCGCTCGCCACAGCCCACTCAGACCACCTGTGCTGGGAGAGAACTGGGTCCGAGGACTAATGGAATCAGACCCTGAAGCTGGGCCAAGAAGTGGTATATCTTGAAAGCTCCTTGGGTGACTGTGATGACTCCGGAAGGACGAGAATCACACACCATTCTGACCAGCCTTTCAGCCACACTAGGAAAATATTTGGATATAACAGCAGACTGGCTGGAGAATGTAGTTCTGATTTGCCATCTAATAACTGTCCTAACTTTATAGTCAGGAATAATATCAAAGATGACACAAAAGCATAGGGAGACCCATGCCATCTCAGGGTGTTGGGGAAACAGGGAAAACTCCCCGAGGGGTGTTTTTTTGTTGTTGTTGTTTTGTTTTTTTGTGTTTGTTTGTTTGGGTTTTTTGTTGTTGTTTTGTTTTGTTTTGTTATTTTTTTTTGTTTTCATTTTCGTTTTTTTAAGGCGGATCATTACTCCGCTAATTATCTATACTCCCAAACTTCAGAATTATTTTGTCACCCTTTTCACACAATAGCCATGCCTGAACTTTTCCATCTATTAATTCTTCAAAATCTCTCTTCTTTTCCTCTTTTTCCTTGCCACAATCCAAACCAAAGTCCTCATCAACCATTTCCAAGAGTCTGGAGCTGGTGTACTTGAGAGCTCGCTGAAACCACTCCCCTCTTTTCAGCCCGTTCTTTCCATAATTCACCCTAAACCATTTCACTGTAATCTTCCTGAGCACCACTGCGCCTCGCGTTCTAATGGGGCCAAATGCCCAGAGCCTCAGTTCTCTAGTCTGACCCACCCTGTGCATGGCCTTGCATCAAGCATGTACTCAGTACGCACTGTGTCTTTTAAGGTAGGAAGAGCTTTGAAATCAGACAATCCCGAGTTCAAATCTCATTCTGCCCGTGTGTGCCGGGTGAGGCTGGAGAGTTAACCTCTCTGATCGATAGGTGAAAAACCAGTGCTGATTTCCAAGTATGGCGAGGATTAAGGAATCATGGGTAGAAAAATACACAATAGAGAGTTCGCTTCGATGGATGGGGATCGGTGCTTCACAGAAAGGATTTCCCCTGCTTCAAGATACCCCATCTGGTTCCTTCCAATGCTCCTTATTGAGTTGGCCTCTCTTCCAAGCCACACCCCTGTGCTGGACTCTGCCTGCTGAGCAGAGACGTCAGCTCACAGAACTGTTTTGCCAGCTGCACTTGGTTGGGCTGTTTTTGGACTGCAAGGCTGGAGGGGGAGGGGAACAGAGAGGAGGAGGGGGAGGGGGAGTAAGAGTGAGAGGAGGAATAGCAACCCTGGCACCCCAGGTGTGGTTTGCAGTTCTCTACCATACTCCTTCCTAGCTCCTGAGGCTCTCAAGCTGCGCTAGCACCATCAGGCAGGACTTAGCCAAGCACTCCCGTTTCCATATCCCAGCACTCTCAGTCTTCCCCTTATCCCCTCCCACCCGCCCCCTCCCACCCTGATAGCTTCTTCCTGCATGGCCTATCTCTGTAATGCCACTATGTCCCCATTCTCCTTTTCCCCTACCAACTCTTTCCACCGACCGATCTCTCTTTATCATCATAATTGGCTTGCTGGGGTTCTGTCCCATGACTTCTCCATTCCAGGCAGAATATCTGTTAGGAGAAATCCTCCATGGCCTCCTACTCTGCGGACCAGCAGACTCTCACACTCACCCCAGAGCTGGGAGGAATCTTGAGAATATACTTCAAGTATGGTTCTCTTTTTTTGCAGTTGGAGACAATGAATGGCAGAGCATCAGAGGTGTGAGGTGGGCCCATGTCTCTCAGGCGCTGTGCCTGGACCCTGTATTTAATGCTCAATCATTTTAGGTCCAGTATCGTCTCCTCAGCTACTTTTTGGGGCTTTCGTTTGGCAGGTGCTGCTTGGCTTCACTTCAGGCGATTCGGGGACCTGACTGAGCTCTATGGCCAGATACTGAAAACATTGTGAATGTAGACACACAGAGAGAGAAGACTCAAAATAGAGTTTATGAATGAATGGTTCAATTAATCCAGAACTTTGAGTGTACCTGTTCTCATATCTTAGTCACTCTGGATTTCTGTTAGCAATGACCAACATCTGGATCCAATAGCAACTGTAAAGTGTCATTTTCTTGGTTCTATAGATGCTGAAAGTTCTCCTGAGCTGTTTGCTCCTTAAATGCAAGGAAACAGAAGCTTTCCCTGGACTTCCCAAGAATGCAAATTCTATGCATTGGACAGGAAGTGCATGTAAATTCACAGCACAGTTTTTTCAGGTAATGTTTCCACATTGACGGGATTCAGTCTTAAAAGTTACAAATAAAATCTTAGTGGAGCAAAACATTTTAGAGAGGTCGTCTATTTTCAAATTGCCTTCTGTAAATTAGGCCATAATAGAAAAACCCCAGATAATGTAAAGGGAGCCACTGACCTAATGAGCTTTTTCTCCCAGTAATTTTGAGGGTGACACATCGTAGTGACAGACTGTTGGAGGGAGAGTGTGGATCGTTCAGGAAGTGTGACCTGATTGTTTACACATTTCTCCACTTCTTCGAAGCCCCTCAGACTCTCTGTCCTGAATGTGGATTCTTCCGTGGGATAAATTAACAAAAACAAGCCACGTGAATGTGCCATTGCCCGAGAGGAAACTGAGGCTCAAGAAGGGTGCTGGGAAGAAGCAGCTCTCTCCCACCAAGGGCACAGCAAGCAGGGGCCAAGACAAGAGGGCTAGAATTTAACTGTAGCCCCTGCTGCCTAATTACATTTGCTCACTGTGAAATTTCACCGGAATTTGATTTGGGGCTTGCGTTAGTAAGAGCCTTAATTTCTTTCCATGTCCACACCCCTTGCTTCTGAATAGTTGCCAACTTTAAAATTTAGGGGTAAATCATCCAGCGGAAAAACTTTAGCAGAAGCACAAACCATGCACTATGGGCAGGACCCTGTGAGAAACAAACTCTCAGCCACCAAGGGCAAAGCTCTCCCAATTGTCCTGCATAAAAGACTCACCTGAGGACCATTGTTTACTTACATACATGGTGCCCAGGTTATACTCCATGCCAGTTAAATCAGAAAGCCCAAATGGAGTAGTGGTCTTTAAGGAGCTCCTGACTTTGACAAACCACAAAAACTCAATACCAGGATAGAAGCTAGAGAATACTTAAAAAACAAAACAACCAACCCCCCCCCCCAAAAAAAGCCCTCTCCTGAGTCTCTAGCTCACCAGCTAGTTCCTCTTACAGGAAAATGGTTCTCTGTCAGTTTCTCTCTTCTTCAACAGGACTATTATGCCTTATTCAAGAGTAATGGGGGAATACATTTTTAAGGAAATATTTATTTTTATTTTATGCGCACCAGTGTTTTGCCTGCACATATATGTGTCTGAGTTCCAGACAACTGTAAACTTCATGTGTGTGCTGGGAATTGAACCTGCGTCCCCTGCAAAGGCATGTAGTGCTTTGAACTGCTGAGCCATCTCTCCAGCGTGAGTTAGGAACTGTTAGGAGCAAGGAATGCAGCAGTTGTTAAGGAGGAGCTTTTATGCAGGCTGAAATGAAACTAGTGGATCACAGTCCAGTGCAGAGCCAATTAAGTACTAAAGGTAGTAAATAGTCTTAACCTATTCTCTGTTGCTCGTAGAGAGTAAAGGTTGACTTGACTTAGTCCTGCCACTGGGATGTCCATTTATCAGGGGGATACATGTGAGCTCCTTTGCTGGTAGAGATTCTGCTTGTCCCAAGTAAGGGCAGAACATGACACACTGACACAGATAACACGGAGACAGAGAATACACTAGCCCAGGGCTCTTACAAAATCACAGGAGCGTTGGATAAATGTCGACATGATGAGGTGAGACGTCCTGTCTTAAGCGATAGACTTCCTTTTTCATTCTGTAAACAGAATCAACACACATCTCTGTGCATGGAATTAGATGAAAGAAAGGGAACATTTCACAAATGTGTAGGCTATTTAAAAATACTGTGATGCTGGGGGCAGGGGGACTAGAGGGATGGTTCAGGGGTTGAGAGCACTGACTACTCTTCTGGAGGACCCAGGCTGAATTCCCAGCAGCCACATGGCAGCTCACAACTGTCTGCGACTCCAAGACGTGAACCTGAATTCAGACATATATGCAGGCAAAACACCAATGTTCATGAAATAAAAATAAATTATTAAAATATTACTATGGTAAGTATATACAATATGGAGTCTAACTTCTTGCCTTATAAGATATCTATCATACTATTGTTAATTATAAACACAATGTGGTAAAATAGGTCCATAGAACCCAATCACCATTACTGAAACCATATCACCATCTCTTTAGCCAGACCCTAGCAGGCATTAATTCAACTCGGCTTTTATGGTTTGACTACCTTAGAATCATGCTACAAATAGAACTACGTAGTACACATCTCTCTATGACACTGGTCTATTTCACTAAGTGTAATATTCTCAATATCTACCCATATCAGAGATGATGGCATGTCCTTGTTTATAAGACTAAATAATAATTCTTTGGGGTTTTTTTTTTAGTTTTCCTTAATTTTTAATTTTTAGATTTTTTATGCAATATATTTCAACTATGTTCTTT
The DNA here is from genome assembly GCF_011064425.1 of Rattus rattus. NCBI lineage: Eukaryota > Metazoa > Chordata > Mammalia > Rodentia > Muridae > Rattus > Rattus rattus. The sequence continues at coordinate 121,006,926 of NC_046159.1, forward strand.
TCTTTCCCCATCTCTTCTCAGACCTACCCACTTCCTATTGTTTCTCTCTCCTTGAATAAAACAGCACAGTGATAACATATTAATACGGTCTGGAAACCGTTTGTCTTGGCCACCACTCCTGATCTTGGGACCTGCCCTGGAGTGTGGTTGATATGACCAGGGTCACTGCACTGAAGGCTGAGTAGCTTCGCGTTTAGGAGTGTGACTTCAAACCCACTTTTTCATCTCTGTGCTAGGATTTTGTCTGGCTAGAACCATCTCTCATAAGAAAACAAACAGGCTTGTAGGGGACAGTAACAAAATAAAATAAAATAAAATAAAATAAAATAAAATAAAATGTAATACAATAAAACAAAACCCATACACATTGGAACAGAATAAAACACACAGACAAAAGGAAACGAACCCAAGAAAAGACACAAGAAACAGACATAGATGCAGGGATCCACTCGCTCACACATTTAAGAATCTCATTAAAAAACAGAACACTGGAAGTCAGAATATATACACAAAGATCTGTAAGGTAAAATGAGAGGGACAATATGTAAAAATTGAGTAAAGTAAAATAAAATAAAAATAATATAAAATAAAAAAGAAAAGCCCTGACTTCCACAGTGGCATTGGATTTGTTTTCTGTTGGCCATCCGCTGGGCAAACAGCCTGCTCTTAAGAGTAGTGTTCTTCCTTGGTGAGACTCCGTTGAAGAAACGTACATTTTCATTCGCACATGGTTATCAACTGGAGATGGCTTCTGAGTTAGGGATGTGGTCATGCGTCCATTTCTTTCAGACGCCCCATCTGGTATAGACTCACGCGGGCCCTGTGCATCCTTCTCTCTCTGAGTTCATGTGTGCGTTGGTCCTGTTGATTTAGAGGGTCCCCATTCTCTTGGTGCCTTCCATCCCCCTCTGGGTCTTAAACCCTTTCTGTCTCCTCTTTTATGGGGTTTCCTTATCCCTGAGGAGAGGGATTTGATGGAGTTATCCCATTCAGACCCAAGTGTTCCAAGGTCTCTCACTCTCTGCATAACGTCTGGCTGTGGTTCTGAATTTGTGCCTGTCTGCTGCAGGAGGAAGCTTTTCTGATGATGGCTGAACATGACACTGATCAATGAGTTTGACAGGTTGTCATTAAGAGTCATTTAATTGCTATATTTTCTTGGGGCTTGGGGTTTATTTGTTTGTTTAGGATAGTAGTATTTAGCTTTACCTCAGGTCTCTGGGCTCTCTAGTCTCTGGTTCTTGGTTATTCAAGCAGTGTTGGTTATGAATTCCATCTTGTGGGGCAAGCCTTAAGTCTAGTCAAAGTTTTTGTGGGAGATTGTGCGAAGGGTTTGTGGCTGCTTCAGTGTTTACATTTCTCATTTGGTAACATGCAGAGTACCTTCATGTACCAAAGATGCTATAGTACCAAAGATAACTGCATCTAATGTAGGTCTGAAGGCTCTGTGTGGGCACCAGCTCAACTTCCCTATGTTCAATGAGTTGTATAGGCATTTTCTTCAGCACGGGCATTGCCATTGGTCTGTGGAGAGCAACCTATAGTTTTGGCAGCAAATCAGATGGTTTAGGCATTCCCATGGAATCCCCTTTGGCCAACAATTCAATTACATTCAACCCAATTCCAGTACTGGAAGCTTCATTTGGTGACAACTGATGGTCAGCTGGGGCTCTTTCTGTGCTGTTATTTGAAAATTTCATTGAGATTCCCTTTATATATGTGTATATTTTGTAAAATTTCTGCTGTATTAGGTTTTCATGCTGTCCCTCATATCGATCTTAATTTTAGCTATCTCACCCCACATTTCCTCCTTCAGCTCCCTCTGCCATTCCTGTATCTCCCATTCCAGCTCACCCCACCATCTATCCAATAACTATTCATAACTATTCTATTTCCTTTTCCTAGGGAGATCTACATGTCACCCCACTGTAAGACCACTAGTCTATTCCTAACCTCTGTGGTTCTACAGATTGTAGCTTGGTTATCATCGACTTAACAGCAAATAGCAACATGTAAGTGAATACATACCATATTTGCCCTGGATGATTTTTTTCTAATTTATTTATTTACCTACACATTTCATTACTTCATTTTTTTTTTATTATTAACTTGAGTATTTCTTATATACATTTCGAATGTTATTCCCTTTCCCGGTTTCCGGGCAAACATCCCCCTCCCCCCTCCCCTTCCTTATGGGTGTTCCCCTCCCAACCCTCCCCCCCTTGCTGCCCTCTCCACAACAGTCTAGTTCACTAGGGGTTCAGTCTTAGCAGGACCCAGGGCTTCCCCTTCCACTGGTGCTCTTACTAGGATATTCATTGCAACCTACGAGGTCAGAGTCCAGGGTCAGTCCATGTATAGTCTTTGGGTAGTGGCTTAGTCCCTGGAAGCTCTGGTTGGTTGGCATTGCTGTACATATGGGGTCACGAGCTCCTTCAAGCTCTTCCAGTTCTTTCTCTGATTCCTTCAACAGGGTCCCGTTCTCTCAGTTCAGTGGTTTCCTGCTGGCATACGCCTCTGTATTTGCTGTATTCTGGCTGTGTCTCTCATGGTCGATCTGCACTCACATTTTGATCATCCGTCTTGAGTTTCATTTGTTCTAGGCATCTAGGGTAACTCAAGCATTTGGGCTAATAGCCACTTATCAGTGAGTACATACCATGTATGTCTTTCTGTGATTGGTTAGCTCACTCAGGATGATATTTTCCAGTTCCAACCATTTGCCTACTTAATTTCATAAAGTCATTGTTTTTGATAGCTGAGTAATATTCCATTGTGTAGATGTACCACATTTTCTGTATCCATTCCTCTGTTGAAGGGCATCTGGGTTCTTTCCAGCTTCTGGCTATTATAAATAAGGCTGCGATGAACATAGTGGAGCACGTGTGTTTTTTTATATGTTGGGGCATCTTTTGGGTATATGCCCAAGAGAGGTATAGCTGGATCCTCAGGCAGTTCAATGTCCAATTTTCTGAGAAACCTCCAGACTGATTTCAGAATGGTTTGTAGCAGTCTGCAACCCCACCAACAATGGAGGAGTGTTCCCCTTTCTCCACATCCTCGCCAGCATTTGCTGTCACCTGAGTTTTTGATCTTAGCCATTCTCACTGGTGTGAGGTGAAATCTCAGGGTTGTTTTGATTTGCATTTCCTTATGACTAACGATGTTGAACATTTCTTTAGGTGTTTCTCAGCCATTCGGCATTCCTCAGCTGTGAATTCTCTGTTTAGCTCTGAACCCCATTTTTTAATATGGTTATTTGTCTCCTTGCTGTCTAACTTCTTCAGTTCTTTGTATATTTTGGATATAAGCCCTCTATCTGTTGTAGGATTGGTAAAGATCTTTTCCCAATCTGTTGGTTGCCGTTTTGTCCTAACCACAGTGTCCTTTGCCTTACAGAAGCTTTGCAGTTTTATGAGATCCCATTTGTCGATTCTTGATCTTAGAGCATAAGCCATTGGTGTTTTGTTCAGGAAATTTTTCCAGTGCCCATGTGTTCCAGATGCTTCCCTAGTTTTTCTTCTATTAGTTTGAGTGTGTCTGGTTTGATGTGGAGGTCCTTGATCCACTTGGACTTAAGCTTTGTACAGGGTGATAAGCATGGATCGATCTGCATTCTTCTACATGTTGACCTCCAGTTGAACCAGCACCATTTGCTGAAAATGCTATCTTTTTTTTTTCCATTGGATGGATTTGGCTCCTTTGTCAAAAAATCAAGTGACCATAGGTGTGTGGATTCATTTCTGGGTCTTCAATTCTGTTCCATTGGTCTATCTGTCTGTCTCTGTACCAATACCATGCAGTTTTTTATCACTATTGCTCTGTAATACTGCTTGAGTTCAGGGATAGTGATTCCCCCTGAAGTCCTTTTATTGTTGAGGATAGTTTTAGCTATCCTGGGTTTTTTGTTATTCCAGATGAATTTACCAAATTGTTCTGTCTAACTCTTTGAAGAATTGGATTGGTATTTTGATGGGGATTGCATTGAATCTGTAGATCGCTTTTGGTAAAATGGCCATTTTTACTATATTAATCCTGCCAATCCATGAGCATGGGAGATCTTTCCACCTTCTGAGGTCTTCTTCAATTTCTTTTCTTCAGTGTCTTGAAGTTCTTATTGTACAGATCTTTTTACTTGCTTGGTTAAAGTCACACGAGGTATTTTATATTATTTGGGTCTATTATGAAGGGTGTCGTTTCCCTAATTTCTTTCTCGGCTTGTTTCTCTTTTGTGTAGAGGAAGGCTACTGATTTATTTGAGTTAATTTTATACCCAGCCACTTTGCTGAAGTTGTTTATCAGCTTTAGTAGTTCTCTGGTGGAACTTTTGGCATCACTTAAATATACTATCATATCATCTGCAAATAGTGATATTTTGACTTCTTCTTTTCCGATCTGTATCCCCTTGATCTCCTTTTGTTGTCTGATTGCTCTGGCTAGAACTTCAAGAACTATATTGAATAAGTAGGGAGAGAGTGGGCAGCCTTGTCTAGTCCCTGATTTTAGTGGGATTGCTTCAAGTTTCTCTCCATTTAGTTTAATGTTAGCAACTGGTTTGCTGTATATGGCTTTTACTATGTTTAGGTATGGGCCTTGTATTCCTATTCTTTCCAGGACTTTTATCATGAAGGGGTGTTGAATTTTGTCAAATGCTTTCTCAGCATCTAATGAAATGATCATGTGGTTTTGTTCTTTCAGTTTGTTTATATAATGGATCTCGTTGATGGTTTTCCGTATATTAAACCATCCCTGCATGCCTGGGATGAAGCCTACTTGATCATGGTGGATGATTGTTTTGATGTGCTCTTGGATTCGGTTTGCCAGAATTTTGTTAAGTATTTTTGCGTCAATGTTCATAAGGGAAATTGGTCTGAAGTTCTCTTTCTTTGTTGGGTCTTTGTGTGGTTTAGGTATAAGAGTAATTGTGGCTTCATAGAAGGAATTCGGTAGTGCTCCATCTGTTTCAATTTTGTGGAATAGTTTGGATAATATTGGTATGAGGTCTTCTATGAAGGTCTGATAGAATTCTGCACTAAACCCGTCTGGACCTGGGCTCTTTTTGGTTGGGAGACCTTTAATGACTGCTTCTATTTCCTTAGGGAGTTATGGGGTTGTTTAACTGGTTTATCTGTTCCTGATTTAACCGGTACCTGGTATCTGTCTAGGAAATTGTCCATTTCCTGTAGATTTTCAAGTTTTGTTGAATATAGGCTTTTATAGTAAGATCTAATGATTTTTTTGAATTTCCTCTGAATCTGTAGTTATGTCTCCTTTTCATTTCTGATTTTGTTAATTTGGACACACTCTCTGTGTCCTCTCGTTAGTCTGGCTAGGGTTTATCTATCTTGTTGATTTTCTCAAAGAACCAACTTTTGGTTCTGTTGATTCTTTCTATGGTCCTTTTGTTTCTACTTGGTTGATTTCAGCTCTGAGTTTGATTATTTCCTGCCTTCTCCTCCTCCTGGGTGTATTTGCTTCTTTTTGTTCTAGAGCTTTTAGGTGTGCTGTCAAGCTGCTGACATATGCTCTTTCCTGTTTCTTTCTGCAGGCACTCAGCGCTATGAGTTTTCCTCTTAGCACAGCTTTCATTGTGTCCCATAAGTTTGGGTATGTTGTACCTTCATTTTCATTAAATTCTAAAACGTTTTTAATTTCTTTCTTTATTTCTTCCTTGACCAGGTTATCATTGAGTAGAGCATTGTTCAGTTTCCACGTATATGTGGGCATTCTTCCCTTATTGTTATTGAAGACCAGCTTTAGGCCGTGGTGGTCCGATAGCACGCATGGGATTATTTCTATCTTTCTGTATCTGTTGAGGCCTGTTTTTTGACCAATTATATGGTCAATTTTGGAGAAAGTACCATGAGGAGCTGAGAAGAAGGTATATCCTTTTGCTTTAGGGTAGAACGTTCTATAAATATCCGTTAAGTCCATTTGGCTCATGACTTCTCTTAGTCTGTTCACGTCTCTGTTTAATTTCTGTTTCCATGATCTGTCCATTGATGAGAGTGGGGTGTTGAAATCTCCTACTATTATTGTGTGAGGTGCAATGTGTGTTTGAGCTTTAGTAAGGTTTCTTTTTACGTATGTAGGTGCCCTTGTATTTGGGGCATAGATATTTAGGATTGAGAGTTCATCTTGGTGGATTTTTCCTTTGATGAATATAAAGTGTCCTTCCTTATCTTTTTTGATGACTTTTAGTTGGAAATTGATTTTATTTGATATTAGAATGGCTACTCCAGCTTGCTTCTTCAGACCATTTGCTTGGAAAGTTGTTTCCCAGCCTTTCACTCTGAGGTAGTGTCTGTCTTTGTCTCTGAGGTGTGTTTCCTGTAGGCAGCAGAATGCAGGGTCCTCGTTATGTATCCAGTTTGTTAATCTATGTCTTTTTTATTGGGGAGTTGAGGCCATTGATGTTGAGAGATATTAAGGAATAGTGATTATTGCTTCCTGTTATATTCATATTTGGATGTGAGGTTGTGTTTGTGTGCTTTTCTTCTCTTTGTTTTGTTGCCAAGACGATTAGTTTCTTGCCTCTTCTTGGGTATAGCTTGCCTCCTTATGTTGGGCTTTACCATTTATTATCCTTTGTAGTGCTGGATTTGTAGAAAGATATTGTGTAAATTTGGTTTTTTCATGGAATATCTTGGTTTCTCCATCTATGTTAATTGAGAGTTTTGCAGGATACAGTAGCCTGGGCTGGCATTTGTGTTCTCTTAGGGTCTGTATGACATCAGTCCAGGATCTTCTGGCCTTCATAGTTTCTGGCGAGAAGTCTGGTGTGATTCTGATAGGTCTGCCTTTATATGTTACTTGACCTTTTTCCCTTACTGCTTTTAATATTCTTTCTTTTATTTTGTGCGTTTGGTGTTTTGACTATTATGTGACGGGAGGTGTTTCTTTTCTGGTCCAATCTATTTGGAGTTCTGTAGGCTTCTTGTATGCCTATGGGTATCTCTTTTTTAGGTTAGGAAGTTTTCTTCTATGATTTTGTTGAAGATATTTACTGGTCCTTTGAGCTGGGAGTCTTCACTCTCTTCTATACCTATTATCCTTAGGTTTGATCTTCTCATTGAGTCCTGGATTTCCTGTATGTTTTGGACCAGTAGCTTTTTTCCGCTTTACATTATCTTTGACAGTTGAGTCAATGATTTCTATGGAATCTTCTGCTCCTGAGATTCTCTCTTCCATCTCTTGTATTCTGTTGGTGAAGCTTGTATCTACAGCTCCTTGTCTCTTTTTTGGTTTTATATCCAGGGTTATTTCCATGTGTTCTTTCTTGATTGCTTCTATTTCCATTTTTTAATTCCTTCAACTGTTTGTTTGTGTTTTCCTGGAATTCTTTCAGGGATTTTTGCATTCTCTCTGTAGGCTTCTACTTGTTCTCTAAGGGAGTTCTTCACGTCTTTCTTGAAGTCCTCTAGCATCATGATCAAATATGATTTTGAAACTAGATCTTGCTTTTCTGGTGTGTTTGGATATTCCATGTTTGTTTTGGTGGGAGAATTGGGCTCCGATGATGCCATGTAGTCTTGGTTTCTGTTGCTTGTGTTCCTGCGCTTGCCTCTCGCCATCAGATTATCTCTAGTGTTACTTTGTTCTGCTAATTCTGACAGTGGCTAGACTGTCCTATAAGCCTGTGTGTCAGGAGTGCTGTAGACCTGTTTTACTGTTTTCTTTCAGCCAGTTATGGGGACAGAGTGTTCTGCTTTTGTGTGTGTAGTTTTGTCCCTCTACAGGTCTTCAGCTGTTCCTGTGGGCCTGTGTCTTGAGTTCACCAGGCAGGTCACTTGCAGCAGAAAAGTTGGTCTTACCTGTGGTCCCGAGGCTCAAGGTCGTAGCCGGGGTGCGGACCCTGGTCTCGCCGAGGTGGCATCTACCGGGAAGAGCTTGGCTGCCTCTTCCGGGAGCCTCCGTGCACCAGGGTTCCAGATGGCCTCCGTGTTTTCCTCTGGAATCAGCAATGTGTGTAGAGAGCAGTCTCTTCTGGTTTCGCAGGCGTGTCTGCCTCTCTGAAGGTTTAGCTCTCCCTCCCACGGGATTTGGGTGCAGAGAACTGTTTATCCGGTCTGATTCCTTCAGGTTCTGGCGGCGGTGTCTCAGGCAGGGCTCCTGCTGCTCCTGGGCCCTCTCCCACGGGAGCCCAGAGGCCTTATACAGTTTCCTCTTGGGCCAGGGATGTGGGCAGGGGTGGGCAGTGTTGGTGGTCTCTTCTGCTCTGCAGCCTCAGGAGTGCCCACCTGACCAGGCGGTAAGGTATCTCTCCCACGGGTTCTGGGAGCAGAGACCATTACTTCATTTTTTAAAACAGCTGAATAAAAATCTATTGTACAATGCACCACATTTTCTTTATCCATTCATCTGTTGAGAGATATGTAGGTTGTTTCCAATTTCTGGCTCTTGTGAATAGAGTAGCAGTGTACATAGTTGAGCAAATGACCCTGTGGTAGGATGAAGCAACCTTTAGGTATATGTTCAAGAGTGGTATATCTGGTTCTTGGGTAGATTAATTCCCGTCTACCTGAGAAACTGCCACAGTGATTTCCATAGTGACTGTACAAGTTCGTACTCCTACCAGTAATGGAATATTACTCTTACTCCACACCCTTAGCAGGGTGAACTGTCATTTGTTTTATTGATCTTTGCTATTTTGGCTAGGGTAAGATGAAATCTGAAAGTTTTCATTTGCATTTCCCTGATGACTAAGAATGTCAAAGATTCCTTGAAGTGTTACTCAGCCATTTGTGTTTCTTCTTTTGAGAATTCTCTGTTTACCTGTGTACCCCATTTTTTAAAATTGGGCTTTCTTCTTGATATCTAATCTTTGAGGTTCTTTGTGTATTTTGGATATTTGCTCTTTATTAGATGTGTAAACTATTTTCTCATTCTGCAGGCTGCTGCTTTTTCCTAATGATGGTGTCCTTTGTCATACAGAAACGTTTCAGTTTTGTGAGACCCCATTTATAAAGAGCTAGAGCCCTGAATCGAGTGGAGCTATGATAAAGTCATTCTGTTATAGCTGGATGCTTTAGTCTTGCACTCTCTGAACACTGTCCAGTTGTAGATCTTATTACTGTCTATGCAACAGGAAGGTTCTCCGATGAAGGCTGACTGAAGGACTGCTCTGTGGGTATATCAATGTGTCATTTTATCACCATGCTTCTTTAGCAGAGTAACAGTAATAGAGTTTCCCCCTAGTGGCCATGACCTATTTAGTCTTGGGTTCTTGGTCTTATTAATAGTGTCAAGTATGGATTTTATTTTGAGAATTTCATACTCAAGTACAGTATTTCTATAATCTCCAGGCTCTCATGGCTACAACTTCTCCTGGGCCTCTCCTCCATCTTCCTCTCAAATTCATGACCTGATCTTCATAATTACTGTTCTTCTTTAATAAAAAATGCCTTTATTCCTATAAATTTTATTGTAAAAAAAACTTTAAAATAAATAAAAACATTTCACATGCTAAAATTAGCTAGATGAAAAGTCTATATAACTCAGTGAATTTTGATACAGTTAGAATGGACGTTCAGAACAGAAGCTGTGGGGTCTCACATTAAATTTTCACTGTCAGTGTTGAATATATTTTATCTATCCTTACCACCAAAACGAAAACATTCCGAGCCAGAATTAGAACTAGAAGAAATATTATATATTGTGTTATGTTATATAACATGTTGTATGTTGTGTTATATGTTATATGTTATGTGTTATGTGTTATATGTTATATGGATCTATACACATACATATATGTATATAAATACACATATATCTCTTATTGAGTCTTTTACTCTTACTATTGAATTTAAAGCTGGCCACTTGGAAAACCTCTCAGGGAGCTTTTTCCTGGAGAAAACAAGTTCTCTCTCTCTTAGCAACCATTGAGTGTCATCATCTAGGTGTGAGGACTTGTGAAATTTTCCTATCCAAGTCGACATGTCAACTAGAATTGTCGTTGTGTGTGCCTTGTTTAGGTAGTCACATTGTTGAGATTTTATATAGCTTTCCTGTCATGTCTAGAAGACACTATCTAGCAGCAGGGGTCCTGACCCGCTGGCCCTTACAATCTCTTTGCCCCTCTCACCATGATGTTCCCTGAGCCTTAGGTGCAGGAATTATGAGTGTATTATAAATGTATCAATTGAGGTGGAAACCCCATGGGTAATTCTTATTCTTGCATTTTGACCGGTGTGGCTTGCAGTGATAGTCTCTATCTATTGCAAAAGAATTTTTTTCTTTTATAAAAGAAAAAAATGTATTTGGGATTTACAGCTTCAGAAGGTTCAAGTCCACGCCACCATGACAGGGAGCCTGGCATCACGGCAAGGAAGGACGGTGCTGGGGCAGTTTGATAGACAAGCATGAGGCACAGAGATTACCTGGGAATAATACGGACTTTTGAAACCCCAAAACCCACCTTAGTAACACTTCTCCTCCAACCAGGCCACACCTTCTCATTCTTCCTAAACCATGTTACCAGGTGGGGAATCACGTGTTCAAATATATGAACTTTTAGGGGCCATTGTTATTGAAACCATCATATAACCTGTTGTCTTCAATTCAACAAAACATCTCGTTTTATTTTTTCCTATATACATTCATGCTTTGTATTTCTCTTGTAGTCTGTTGCAGTGACAACTCAATTGCTTATGAACTTTTACTGTGTATCATCTTTATGATTTTTTTGTTTTAAATTATGTATTTACGTGTCCCTATACCCATGAGTGCACTGCCCACAGAGGCCAGAAGAGGGTATGGGATTTAGAATCACATGCAGTTGTGTGCTACTGATACAGGTGCTGGGAACCAAAATATGGTCCTTTGCAAGAGCAGTGTACTCTCTCAACCACTGACATATCTTAAATACCTTTCTTTTTTTCCTTCACATAACACTTTCATTGATTCTCTGGGAGTTTCACATCAGACACCCCATCAAAATCCTTCCCAGTCTTTCCATGACACCCCCCACCGGGACTACCCCCAAAAGAAGTACAAAATAATAATAATAATAAAGGTCTTCTTTGTGTTATCTATATATTAAGGGAGCGTGGTCAAACTCTCAGTGGTCTATCCCTTAAGGAGAACTCAGTCCTGCCCCTCCCACACCTCTGCCAGAAGCCATCATCAGAAAGTTGCTCTTCTGCATCTCCATCGCATGTTTGAAGATTGGTCTTCCTGTCTAGACTATTACTTTTTTGAAAGGAATCAGGATAGAGATTGTCACAGAAGCCTTCTATGTTCCTCCCTCTCATCTGAGCGTCTGTAGTCATTGATATCACAGCAAAAGTGGTCTCCTTGATCTTCACAGTCATCGGGAGCTCAGATCATGGGCCTCCACAGTTTCTGGAGACAGCATAGACCACTATAAACATGGTCCCCTACTTCAGTAGGACCACAGACCCAGACAAGGCCCTGAGAGGGTTCAGACTGAAGCACAGACCATGGACATCCACATGGCCTTTGATAGTAACATGGATCATGGACATCAACACAGGCTCCAGCTGCAGTAGAACCATGGATCCAACCATGGCTCTTAGTGGCGGCATGGACCCAGATATCACCATGGCATCAGGTGACAGCACAGGCCACTCATGTCGCCATGACTCCTAACAGCATGGCCTACGGACATCTGGATGGCCTTCAGGACTCACATGTACCACAGACATTATCACAGTCCCTAGCAGGGTTCCACTGGGCAGGACACGGGTGGTCATAAGTCTGGTTGGCTTCCCCTCACCAGGACACTGGCTCTTCTGTCCCACACTCACACATCCAGGGCAGGGTGAGGAGCAAGAAATTTCTTCGATAAAGGATGGAAACTACACTCTTCTGTGGGTATAAGGGCAGGTATTTCAAATATGGTTATCAATTACATTGGTTTAGGAAAATGGCAATACTAGGTCCTTCTCTAGGGCTCATGACCTCTCCGACTGCTAGTTGTTAGCTCGGTTTACAGTATCACATTTTAGAATCACATTTTGTTTATCTGTTTATGGGGCAAATAAAGCTGCTGACTTTCCAAAACTCAGATACCTTTCTTAAATGCCTGGTTAAACCCTCTGAACCAAAAGACATCTAGAGAGAATTTTGAAGACAAACATTGAGTTCAGAATGTAAATGTATAAACCCATTTCCTACTGTGACCCCAAAGGAATGCACTGTAACATTGTGAAGCTATGTATCTGTGTTTGAGTTCTTTGTGGAAATAGGCACTGTCGGGTGTGGTACTGAAACTAAAGCCTAGGATAACTGCCGAGGCCCAGATTTGCTGTTATTTGTCTCACTGGAGAAGATGGGCTGATCCCCCTGGGTAAACTTTTGTCTTGTCCTTGTCTTTGTTGGCCAGCGATCATTAAACAGTCTTGTTTGACATTTTTGTGCAGATACCTATGTGCTAATAGCTTAGCTATTTTTGGACTCTAATAGTTTTTGGAAGTCCAAGACACTATGGGTAAAAAAAGATATTCAGAGTTGAAGACAAAAAAATAAAGATGGGCCCTCCGGAGCTCTCCCATATGAAATGGCAATACTGACCATTTCAATGCCTGATACACCCTCCTGGTGACAGCTGTGGGCACGTGAGAGCTGGGGACTGCTCAGCTAATTGAAGTATCCTGTAGGTTCTCTTTGCCCTCAAGAACCTCTCTGATAAATAGCTCTTAGCCAGCTCCTTATATGGCTACAGAAAGCCCCAAGAGTCTGTGATGTATTTTGGATGCAATCTGATTCTAATTTGTCAGGGGTCTCAGGCCTTCAGCTTTGTAGTCAGGGGAAACGTCTGTGGGCTCCAGAGACTCTAGTGCCCTGGTCCCATTGTGAGCACTTCTCCTCTGAAGATCCCCTTATCTTGAAATACAGAAGTGCCTGCAGCTCGTCACGCTGTGCTGGGGAATAGTTCAGATAATAAGAAAGGAAGGATATGGAGGGGATCAGAACTGGCAAAATTGCACAAGAGAAAAGAGGCTCTTGACTTGTTCACCTTTGAAGGTGTTCAGAGCCCACTGAGAAGTATTCCACAAGGCCCTTCAGTTGATGCAGGCTTCCTCATTTTGCCTGTTTACCAGACTGAAGAACCACACCAGAAGGGAAGGCGCTGGCATCAACCACCAGACCCCACATCCCAGTACTTGACAACTTGTTCCCAAGGGGTGTTGGCCTCCTATGACAGTGACCTCATGCAGTTTGACTTTTTTCTGTGATACTTCCAGAACTGTGGGGAACCCAATGCATAATGTCTGCTGGATGCGGGGAGCAAAGAAAGCAGGTGGTGGCTCATTAGACGTTGGATCCTGCAGTCAATGCAAATAACACTGTGTTGTCATGGTGGACTTGACTGAAGAAACTAGAAAGATTACATCCTGTGAAATCCCCCAAACCATCTCTAAATGGTGTTGCAACCCAGATGCTCACATACATGCTGGCCAAAGGAGATGAAACCCCCATGTCTGGAGAGGACAGAACCTCCTGGTGATGCTAATGTTGCAGAAGGAAAGACGCTACAGCTTTCTGTCCGTGGCCATGATGGTTTCTGGCACCCCACCTCCTTTGTGTCCCATCAGCATAGCCATGCAGGTGCAAATCATCACTGGCCCCCACAGAAAGTGACAGGCCATTCAGTCAACCAGATGCCACTTCTACTCTCCCTTCTAGAAAACTCAAGAGAGAAATCCTTTTCACCTTCCCCAGGTAGACTTTTCTTACTGCAGGCGCACCCTCCCTGAGGGGTGAGCAATGGAAGAAGGAAAACTTCCAGGGAAAACAAGAAGCCGGGAGTGGAACAGATAACTCTCTCAGGCCCCACTTGTGGCAGCCCATATTTAATGCGGAGCTGTAACTGTAGAGTGTGAGTTATTCAGAAATGTATACCCCGGGGTGTAATGGGACACGATATATGAGCTGGCTTCGGAGTAACATGTAATATGCTTAACATAACATTGCAACCAGGGGAGCCATTTTTAAAAACGAGAACAACAAAAGAGAGTAAATATCATTAATATAGAATGAGTGACGTGGGAGTTCCCCGTTAGCAGGGGATTTTCGCTCTCTGACATCAGACTTTCATTGCAGTGGGATCATCCTATTTGTCAGTAACTTGCTTTTTAAAATGTAAGATATAATTTGTTAGATATATGACCCAAAGACCTTGGGGGTTAGTGGGAAAGCTCCTGAAAACCCAACATGGTAGACTTTCACTTGGTATGCTCCCAGACGGAGCCATAGTGGAGTTCACCACCACCATAGCCAGAAGGCTGGATCTTAGTAAGTTTTAGGTGTTTGTTCATTTGTTGGTTTTTTAACAACTGAGAGTGTGAAGAACACTTGAGTTGTGGCGGGTGCCCTGATCCTGAGTATATCCACTTTGTTATACTGGTGTCTATGGACAGGTAAAAACCCCAGGACATTCTAAAGGACCCAGAGCTATCACTCATAGAGCAGACACGGGAGGATCCCAGGCAGGCTGGAGTAGACTGTACGATGCACAATCCCATTTGGGAAGTACATTGCACTCTAGACTGAGCGCACCCTGACATGTTCCTCTGAATCTTGTGCTGCTGACTTCCTCGTAGCCTGGATGGACAAGATGGTGCTCAGCAACCATATGTCTTGATTGTGGGAACTTCGTTTTGACTCAGAACCACTCTCTAGGCCAATGTTTTCTGAATCAAATAACATAATAATCTCATTCTCTCTCTCTCTCTCTCTCTCTCTCTCTCTCTCTCTTCTTTCTGTGTGTGTGTGTCTTTCTGTCTCTCTCCGTCTTTTTGTCTCTTTCCTCTGTCTCTCTATCTCTGTCTCTGTCTCTGATTCTCTGTCACTCTGTTTCTCTTTCTCTCTCTGTCTCTCTCTCTCTCTCTCTCTCTCTCTCTCTCTCTCTTTCTCTCTCTCTTTGTGTGTGTGTGTTTGTGTGTGCATACATGCTACTTTTTATTGTTAGACAAGGTATCACTGTGTAGTCCAGGTTAGCCCAAAACATGACACATCATTATGCCTCAGTCATTCAAGTGCTATGATTATAGGTGTGTGCCACCACTCACAACTGAATGTTACTAAGTAGTTTTTGTAAGAGGGGAAAGTAGGAAGTTCGAGAAATCAAGGAAGGGCAACACCGAGTACCAGCCAATGGCCAGAGTCTCGGGGCTCCAATCTAGCTTCTAACACTGCTCACAAGAACAAAGACACGGGTTTACCTAAAGAGTAATTTGGAGGATTAGAAGTTATATACATCAACTTGAGTGGGACTCGGGCTTTCAGGTGAAGCATTATTTGAACCTGTCTGTCTGTTCATGACTTTGGTAGAGATCAGCTTTAGGATTGATGGGTTTTGCTGCCCTCCCCCTTGTGAATACCATCGTCTTTTATCTACTGAAGAACTGCATAGAAAAGGTCGAGCTGAGGCCAGTGAAGCACTGAACAGGTAAAGGCACCTGCCACAAAGCCTAGCCCTAATCCAGTCCCTGACCCACATCATGGAAGGAAAGAACTGACTTCTGCCAGCTGTCCTCTGGTCTCCATGCACATAGCCCACGGCAGTCTTCAGTCACACACACACACACACACACACACACACACACACACACACGCTGGCAGAGCCGGAGCAGTTTGCCTTTTCCCTCCCCTCCTAGCATCTTTAGCCCTTGGGTTTTCCATTATAGGCTCTCTCTATCTTCAGACCTTCAGACTTAACTTGAATTCTGCAGATTTCCTGCATCTCCTGTTTTTAGATTGTGTGTGTGTGTGTGTGTGTGTGTGTGTGTGTGTGTGTGTGTGTGTGTGTGTGTGTGTGTGTCTGTCTGTGTGTGTGTGTGTGTGTGTGTGTGCGTGCGCGCTCATGCCTGTTCATGTGTGTGGAGATCAGAAGTATCAATATCGGGTGTCTTCCTCTATCACTCTCCACTACATCCTTTTTGAGACACAGCCTCTCACTAATCCTGGCACACACTGCTTGGCTGCACTGGTTGTCCAGGGACCTCTTGTGATCCTCCTGTCTCTGTTTCCTGGTGCTAAGATTGCACGGATGTGCTGCCACGCACAGCTTTTCCATGGATGCTGGGGATCGGAACTCAAGTTCTCATGCTCTCATCACTGGACGATCTCACCAGCCTTTCCTATACCAGTTTTAAAAGCAAAATTTCTACTACAACATTATCAAGAGATATACTAACTTTATACTTACATACTGGAGGAGATGGTAGGCAAATATTAAATCACTCGTTTGCCTAATTAAACTACTATGTTTCTCTAAGAGCAGAAAATTGTATGTACAGCAAAAACACCAAATAATAATATAATAATATAATAATCTTGAATCTAAACCACAGCTTTCAGGCAACGTTTGTCGGCTTTGCTTACTATGACAGTGCATGCCAACCACAGTGCACATCCTGTGTTCAGAAGCAAGGCCACAGTGCAGTCATGTGACACAACAGAAGCACAGCCAGAGACAACTCAGATTCATTGTACATATGAGTTTGAATTCATTTCTGGTCATTGTCTTTTCAGAAGCAATTTACTATTGTCATTTTTTTCATTATGAAGTCCCATATGGAGTTGTGACCCAATTTTAAAATTAGGGACTAGATTATAAAATCTCTAGTTTTAAGTTATGAAGGTATAAAGAAGAATGCCTGTGGTATTTTCTGTCTGTCTCTCTCTCTCTATCCACATAATGTTAATTTTCTATTACTATGACAAAAGAAATAGCTAAAATAATTTGCAAAGAAAGCATCTCGTTTTAAGGTTTTAGTCCATAACTTACTGTCCCCATTATTTGTTGTTGGAGGCTGTGTGTGGCAGCACATTATAGTGGGATTATTGGCAGAGAAAAGCCTTCACCTCATGGTCTGCTGTGAGTGAAGGAAAGAGAAAGGGGTGGGGCTCCATTGTCCCCTTCGAGAGCACGCACGCAATCACAAGAGGACCTTCCACTAGACCCTGCATCCTATGTCTTCACCATGCCCCAGCAGGGACTAAATCTTTAGTACATGGGTTTCTGTGAGACAGCTCACATCCAAACTATAGCAGATATTGGTATTCACAAATACAGAAGCTTTAATATATATTAAATATGTATAACATATATTTTATAAAAATATATAACATTAAAAATTATATAATCACATATACACATACATACTCATATATATGTTATGAGTTTTATCCATACCCCCTGGCCGTAGCCCTCACTGTTCTACAAGTGGCATAATGAGCAATTCTTTTAATATAACATCTAACGTTTAGTCCTTGCTTTCAAAAGCAGCTTTAGAATAGCCTCAGAGGAACAGAGGTGAAAGAGAACATGTCAGACCTCGGAGAGCAAAGTATCTCTACTTTCTTCTAATCTCCTTTCAGCCACCTAATTTTTTGCCTAAGATAGTTCACAGAAAACTCAGATGGGTCCCTGTATCTAGATATATATTCCAACTCTTTGTCATGTATCTCCTTTCAAGTTGGCCATTAGGAAGTTCTTTCAGCCACCTGTATAAAGGGAGATCACAGGAGCCTCATGGGAGAATGGGGCCTCAGCAAAACCTGATAGGAAAGAATGGTGCCCAGAGAAACCAAAAAGACTCTAAGTAGACAGGTCTCGCTGAGCCTCTAAGCTGCTCATCTAGTCAGATGGTGTACATCTGTCCATGTTCCAGACACAAGTCTGTGCAAAGAAGCCACCATTGGTAATGGTAATAGCTTTTGCCCACTTGTTACATACCTGGGCAGAAGGAATCGAAATTTTAAAAATTGCCTCTGTGAAATTTGGCTTGTGAGTAAGTCTATGGGATACTTTCTTAACTATTAATACAGGAGGGCCCAACCCGCTGTGGGTGCCAACCACACACAGGAATGCAGACCTAGGCTGTGTTAGAAAGGCAGCTGAGGAAGGGGTTTGTAATCCCATAGGAAGAACAACAAAACCAACAGACACCCCAGAGCTCCCAGGGACTAAATCACCATCCCAAGAGTCAACAGGGATTAACCCATGGATCCAGCCACATACTTAGCAAAGGATGGCCTGGATGGGCATCAATGGGAGGGGAAGCCCTTGGTCCTGTCAAGGCTCGATGCCCCAGTGTAGAGGAATGTCAGGGTGGGAGGAGGCGGTTGGATGGGGAAGCACCCTCATAGAAATGGGGGGAAGATAGCCAGCTTCTAGAAGGGAAAGCTGGAAAGGAGATAACATTCGAAATGTAAATTAAAAAATATCCAATAAAAGAAAAAATGTCAAAAAGAAAAGAAAGGAAAGGCAGCAAGGCCAGTAACCAACATTCCCCCATAGTTTCATCTTCAAGTTTCTACCCTGAGTTCTTGCCTGAGTTTCTCCCCAATTAAGGGCTGCTACGTTTCAGTCCTAAACCCTTTCCTCTCTCAAGTTGATCTTAGTCCGTTTATCACTGCAACAGCAACAACTACAGTCACGAAAAGATAATACCCACTCAGGACCTGGGTCAGGGTTTAGAGAGCATCCAGACATCTGCACACTTGGAGGACACTCGGAAAGACTTGCTTGCTTCCTGCCTAGCAGGCTGTAACCATTCTGGGGCCCTAGCGCCAGAACCACAGGTGGATTTCTTTATGGCCAGTCTAGATCGCCCCAGCCGCCATATGCTTTCTAGTTTCCAGACCAGTTAGAACTGTCACTGATGTAGAGCAGAAGCCATCACAGGGACCAATGCCGTGGGGAAGCCTACGTTCCTCCTTTGGTTCACGCATGCCGTCACACTTTCCTGCCTCTGCTTGATTTGTTAAGCTAAGTAGTGATAATGTGTGCTCATAGACAAACAGGGCTAGTGGGCAGAAGTCAAGTGTATCTCAAACATGTAAACGTCACTCCAGAAGTCTCAGGTAAAAGAAAAGATATCACTTGATAATGTGTCTGAAATTATGATATGACATTTTTACATTATAGGACAAGGGATCAAAAGTTAGGAGGTAACTGCGGGAGGGCATGAGGTATAGTCTATTGTACTTAGGGAAGCAGTTGAATATCTTTGATGTTTTATTAGATGTGGTAGAAAAGCAATAAAAGTTAATTCCTTGAAGGAAGTAACGGAGAAACAATTATTAAATTCTTCCAAGTGCTTACTCCTGAGGAAAATGTAAATTAGAAACTTCCAAACCAATATAAAGTGAAAAAAAGAAACATTCAAAGCAAAGACAAACAAGGAAATTACACTCCAAAAAAATTAGAGCCTTCTATATATTCTTTTTTCCACAAATAGGGTTCTGCTCTGTAGACACGGCTGGCTTTCAACTCTTGATCCTCCTGTCTCAATATCTGGAGTGCCAAGATTATAGGCATGTGTCACCATCGCCAGCTGGATATCTTTTGTTCTCCATGAAACTAATATTTACTTTTCACCCACCTTGTTTATACTTGCTTAAGTATCACCAGATAAGTGTGGATAAGTGGCCTTAAGCCTGCTTAGTGGTTGTTTGTGCCCAGTGAGTGGTTGAAGCAAGGGGAACTCCATTCTGATTAGTACTCTGTGGGTAGCTGGTTACCAGTCTTGGGTATCTGCTAGACAGGCAGAATGGGTACCTGCAAAACTACAGACCAGTCTGCTGCCCTGAGATAAGCATCAGTGAGCTTGGAGACCCCTTTCATTCACCACGAAGTTGATCCTGGGTCACAGCTTTTCCAGTGATACTCTGGCCTTCCTTTTCAGTCTACTTCAGGATATCCACAGAAGTAGAAACGAGACAAGACTTGCCAGGGATGCTCACAGGACTTTGTGCTGGGTATGTGCACAACTTCAGAGCCAGTACCACGCTGTCATGGCATGGTCAGAGAAGTCTACATAATGCAGAGGAGAATCTAGGCTGTGCATTGCCATGTAAGGCAGACCAACACAAGATGTCTAGAGGTTAGCACTGTATGAGTTATCAGTGACATAGCATATACCACCCAGAAATCAGTCAACCTCAGAATGAATCCAGCCGGGATGGTAGTGATGAGGTGTTGAGATCTGCAGGGCTTTCACTGACATTGACAGCACCAGCAGCCCGCTGAACCTTCTCCCAGGTCCTATTCAGAGATAAGATAGAGACGGCACCATGGCTTCGTCTCTAGAGATACTGTCCTATCTGGACATCAGAATTAGCCTCTACACACATGCCAGGAGTAAGTGTACCCTCGTCCCCAATACCCCCTCCCAAACACTGTTATACTCACTTACACAGAAGAAAAACTTTATACAATTAGAACTAGGGAAAAGAGAAATAACCTTAGAGAATACAGAGGCAGTGAAATATACAAATTACATAACGTGTTCCTCTATACTAGTGCATTTGACTACCTAAAGAAAACAGTAATTTCCTAGAAAAATATTCTATCAATTGAATATTTGGCATAAACTGGTTCCACGGCAGGTAATTAAAAGGATAATTAAAAAAAAACACTCCCAATAGCCAAACACTAAAATCAGATGTGTCTGGTTTGAATTTATCTAGTCCTGGAAAAACTGATAATTAATTTTAATTCTTCAAGGCTATATTAAAGTATGTAGAAGCCTCCCCAACTCTTTTATAAACCTTGGCATTACTAAGTGCTGCCAATGAGTTTGAAACAAGCCTAGAGATCATTTTATATTGCCATGTATCGTTCCCTGTGGACATTGCTAAACGTGGCTAGATTTGACCTATTGCCATTAAATTTAGATTGACTGCATTTATATTCTAACAAACACACACAGTGGATGACTGGACATTTAACTGTTCGGATAGACGAGTCTTCATAGAGGAAAGCTCCTTAGAATGAGCTTTGATGCAGCCTCGTGAGGGAACAGAGAGCAGAAGGCAGAACGCAACACAAGCTCATCACCATCTCAGTGAAAAGTCAGATCCCTCAACCTGAGGCAAGATGCAAGGGGAGGTGGTACAAACAATCATTGTAAGAACTTTGGTTGTTAATTTGGTTGTCCTGACTGTGTCTCTCCATAAGTTTGCATTACCCTTTTCAAATAAAGATGGCTTGGATGTTGGTCCTTTGAAGCAGCAAAACGAGGGGGATGTGGTATTTAGGACTACAGGAGTAAGTCTTGGGTTCCCTTGAGAGGAGGGTGGAGGAGTTGAATGGTAAATAGAAGAAAGGGGGGATCCTGGCCTCTGCTGGAAGAGGGACTGTGGGTTATTGGGTGAGGTCTAGCAAGTTCACAGGATTTGCTACCCTTACGCAAGTACCTCGAATTTGCTGGTACCTTCCTCCTTTAGCCCTTTAGCCTAGAATTTATTTCTTCCAACAGCCCCAGTTCATCCGTCTCCACTATGTTTCTACTCGGTCTTTCCCATTCATTATTTTCTTCCCAATGAAGCTCAAGTTTGGCCTATCACTCCATGAATCTGCTCTAACATCCTAATTCTCAAGTTTTCTAAGCATATTTAAATCCTTATTTTAGCTGGGCACAGTGAGTGACACACCCATGACATCTGAGCACTCTGGAGGACAGGCAGGACTGAGAGACCAGTGTGGGGCTATGTAGAGACCTTGTGTCATAATCGCTCGCTCTCTCTCTCTCTCTCTCTCTCTCTCTCTCTCTCTCTCTCTCTCTCTCTCTCTCCTCTCTCTTCTCTCTTGCATTCCTTGGCTCATTTCCTACAACTCGGGGTTTCTAGGACAACTGGCTTTGGGCCATTTCCACTTTACACTGCTTAGCTTACTGCTCTCAAGCCTCTCGTTGAGAACTTATCACAGTCCAGAGTCCCAGCCCCGGCAGACCAAAATCTCTGATTTCCTCATCTATTAGGTTAAAGAATTGCATTAGATAATTTGTTTGTTCAGCTCAAAAATTATACTTCTAAGCCTTCCCTGGTCCTTCTCATCTGAAACCATTCTCCTCGAGCACAGATCAAAGTTTATTGTGCCTGTCATGTGCTCTACCACCTGACGCACCTAATCACTTGAGCATCCACTCTGTGTCAAGAGTTGTCAGCAAGGCAAGCATAGCCCCTGCTCCCAAGAGCAACACTGCCGGTACATATATGGGGTCAACCTCTCCCTAGATAAGTTCTCCCGGAGCAGAAGCCAGCTGTACATTCTCATCACGGGTTTGCACAAAATGCATAGAGAAAAATTAGCCCTGCAAATTTACCTACCCATCTCAGTGCCCTCAGGCAGAGAGCAGGAGCCCAGGCCCGGAAGAGACTGCTGGTGCCTCCCAGAAACACCCGCCTTGATGTGCCTGGGGAAGAGTTAGGATTCTAAATCAAAGGGGAAAGGATGGGAAGACACACCGGGTTGAGATGTTACACAAAGGTGCTCTTCGCTTTAGATGGAGGACTGTGTTTGTTTATTTTTCTTCTTTGGCTTAACCAAAGCCAGATGCTCTGCTAGGTTTGAATCAGGCACAAAGCTTTGAGAGGTGGTGAGGACAAATGATCACTAAAATACTCAAAGAATGCTCAGATTAAAAAATGTGTCAGAAATGCAAACATGAGAAAACTTAAAAGGTACTCTTGGGCCAAAAGTTTCAAACGGCCACAAGGATGTAAGCAGCCAGGTTCTGTGACAGACGGACTGCTGGCCCGTGGCTTCCCTTCTACAAAGCTGGAACTACCCACCGAGGCACAGTGGGTCCACTGGAGCCTACGCCCACCTTGGAACCTGACTTCTCTGTGCCCATCTGGCACGTGTGCACACTTGGTTTAGGGCTAGTGCTTTTGAGACTCTATTTACCTCCTTTCCTTTCTCAGTTGTTAATCCATTTGTTTATGTAATGTTGGGCACACAGAAACCAGGGCCCTATGCAAGGCAAGTAAGTACTCCACCACTGAACGGTATTCTCAGCCCTGAGGCTCGAATTTTCAAGACACCAACCAAATCATGGACTATTGGTTCTGCAGAGAAACTAGTTCTGCCAGCAGAGAAAATCAGTGTGGGTTTAGCAGACCCCATATCCTTGAAGAATAGCATAATAGTTTATTGCAAACACTGGAATGTTTATGGTTACAATAAAGATAGAAGACGACATAGGTTGTTGCAATACACAAAAGTTCATTTATTTATTTCTTTTTTTTTTACTTTTTGATCAGTTTTGAAGGCAAAATAAAATAGAACTGAACATCAATAAATTTTGTACAACAAAACCAGCCTTTAATAAGGAACTGATAGTCCATGAACAGTTTAAAATCTCAGAATGGTTTCCCTTTTTCAAAGTCATGCTTTCTTGCGGTCCATGAGAAGTTGGCACAGAAGAGATGGCGGATGGTGTGGAAGAGAAGGCTGGGAGGCTCCCTCAGATCCGTGTTAGCTGATGCCACAAACTGGAGGGGAGGATGCTTTCCACTTTCTCCATAACAAAGTTCAAGGGGGCAAACAAAGTGCTGAGGAACTGCAAGGAAATCAGAAAACCAGCGGTCAGGAGAAAGCCTGTCCCAGACGAAGGTCAACCCTCCCGCGCACGCCTGCGTCTTAGGACGTTCCACTCTGAACGCCTCCCGCCCGAGCACACACCCCTCTCATGTTTACAGGAAATGAGGGGGAAAGTGGAAGATGCATTCCAGCCCCACCCCCAGCATGACAGATAAGAAGGAAGTGTCTGCTGACAGCCTCGCTCAGCCCTCTGACATCTGCCACAGTTCCTGAGATGCTAGCAGTGTTCAGTTTACCCCCAACCATGAAGATGAGTATCTTCCGAGAGGATGATGGGTAGGTATCAAGTGGACCTAGGAGCTCCACAATGGTAACAGCCTAGGCCACTTGATTGTCTCGCTGGCTCGACAGCTTACTTTAAATGGAAAAGGGGATATAAAGAGTCAAGTTTGAAATGCCAGATTGCTTTGGTTCCCTGGTGTCTCCCAAGCACAGCCTAGACAGCGTGTTCTGTGTCATCTGTCAGGGAGCTGGGGCGAGCACAGCAGGCAGGCACCCTGGGAGGCCTTGTCCTCCAGGAAGGGCTGTTCAGGACCTCTGGGACTTCTCTCTTGGTTACTAAATACTTCTCTGCCTTTCACACGTACAGCGTACAGAGCAATAGCGATATGTCTTTTAAGAAATACAGTTTGCTTTATCAGTTACTCATAATTTCAAATTTGTTCTGAAGATGTTCTTGAGAACAACTGACTTCAATCCACAAACTGGTATTGGGGGAAGCTTGTACAAGAGATGTCTGTCCAGGGAAGAGATCAGGATTGACAAGGACTCTGTCTTCTGTCTGCTGAGAACCAAGGCCTTGTCTTGCTAAGGTTGAACACTTGGTTCTTTACTGTGTTGTCTTTTGCCCTAATCCTATCCATGGAACAGCACAGTCAGTACCAACAAAGATTTCACATATAACTCCTTCAGGAGTAAATATAAACTTCAGGAGTGGGAGCACGGTTCTGAGTGTAGACAAAGTTAGTAGGCAGTAGAGCCAGTAAACTCATAGCATTATCCTGACTGCTCCATACTCTGAGTTTGAATCTTCAAAATAAGAGGTATGAAAAGCAGGTGTCCTAAATTCAAAGACTCAGGATGCTGCGCGCGCGCGCGCGCGCGCGCGTGTGTGTGTGTGCGCGCACATGTGCACACGCGTGTGAGTATGCATATATACATGTGTCTGTGTGTTTAATGTGGTTGGAACATACCAAGAAATCTGATAACATACATTGTAGCTACATCATCAAATTAAGTACTACATGAGAAAAAGGGACCCTAGGATAAAACTTTCTCTCCTGAAGCTGCCAAGGGGTAGAAGGAGCAAGGACAATAAGATGTAGACAGAGTCAAGTTATACACATAGGCCATGGTAAGCAGTTGGGGTAGACACCCAGGGTGTTCAGGAAAGAGAGAGAAGCCAGGCTGGAGTAGAAGAGAGAAGTGTTGAGAAGATCAAGAAACTCTGTCAAATGATACCATGAAAACAGACCCCAGTAGATGGAAGGTGTGTCAGGAGGTGCTGTCAGTGCCAGGGTTGCAGATATGTGTGAAGTACACACTCTAGGTCTCACTATAGTCAGAATATGGGCAAGGAAACCATCAGATGGTGAGTAGCTCAGTGTCACTGAAATACAGGCAGTGCAGACTGGCTGGAAGCCTTGAGTGCCAGGCTGAATTTGCAGTTGAGAAACAGGCAGCCCCAGGGGCTCCCTGCTCAGTGGGTGTTAGGCTCATGGTAGTTTCTGATATTCTGAAAATATCCTTGGGACTTGGGGGAGTACTCTACAACAGCACTTCTCAACCTGTGGCATCATCCTTACACAGAGTCTGGCCTAAGACTTCTCAGAAAACACAGATATTTACATTATGATTCATAATAGTAGCAAAATTATAGTTATAAAGTAGTAACAAGTGATTTTATGGTTGAGGGTCACCACAACATGAGGAATTAATTGTATTCAAGGGTTGCAGCATTAGGAAGGTTGAGAACCCCCAGGATGGAGTATCCCAGCCTTCCCAGTTTAGAAATGGGCCGTGTTCCATCATGGAGAAGGCTGCAAAGCATTGTAGAAACACTGGGCCCAGGGATGACCCCTGCCTGGCTGCCTCTGAAAGGTTTCCAACACCCTGGGTGTAAAAGGATGGTATGGACCAAATACACGGATCTTACTAACACTACACTAACCTACTAACACTATAAAACTGCATTTACAAAATTATGGTATACACAGCAAGAGGCAGATACACAATGATAGATGACCAAGGCTGCGAAGGTGACAGTGTTTGTGTACAGTACTCAATTCCGTAAAGAGGATCCATCTGTGGGGATAAAGCAGGGACTCTAGCAGGCACTGGAAAGCACAGGTCAACAAGCAAGGCGATATTGTTGGTGGCTGTACTGAGCAGATTTGGGAAGAGGGAAGTTGGAAAGGCACAGGGGGGTTGGAAAGGCATAGGAGAGAAACCACTCAGCATGTATGCCCTGAGTCAGAGCCATGGGAGAAAAGCATTCTCAAGACTGTACCCTGCACAATTCCACACCCTAAAGTGTGGGCATGGGGGACGGGGGCGCTCAACCAGAGGGCAGCATGAAGACAATCTGTCATAACATAACTTAAAATAAAGACAGCTTTGCCTGTTTGTTTTTTGTTTCTGGGGAACATTAACTTGACTTAGACCAGAAGCTTCACTCTGCGCCCCATAATTCCCCCTTTTCCCCACTGCATGCCAAGATACAGTGGTCTTCCTTGCTATACTACATCTGCTCTCCTCACCGAGATTGCATGAGGAGATGACATTCCACTCCTCCAGTGTATGTAATGCCCTACTCTTTCTTCCTGATATCCTGGATGGGTGACTGAGGAAGGTCTGAGCATCAGCCTGGACAGCCTCATGTATTTCCTTACAGAAGCGCAGCTGAGATGCGTCCCCTCTCACGCCCAGGCCACCGTCCTTCTTAGGACCCTTCCCTATCCCTCCGCCCTATCCCTATCTATAAGGAAGAAGCTACATAGCAGAGAGGCTCTGAAGTGACTACGAGCTTCCAGTCACCACCAGCCAGGGTCAGTGGCCCTGGTCAGGAGGTACGAAGGTCTGTAGGAGCATGCCTTGCTCCTTGGGTGCCTTAGGACACTCAGCTGGTCCTTTAGATGCATGAGAAACCACCAGTACCTTTGACCAGAAATCTAATAATGCTTGAAGAGAAACAGCAGTTTCATTTCTAGACTAAAAGGAAAATTTATTGCCCAAAGAGTTAAATCTGAATGAGCAAAACCAGGCAACTTGGATCAACTCATCTCTCTCAATGTCCAAAACCTCTGTCCAGAGGGCAGAGAGACATGGTCGAATTTCTAACCCAAGTGCCCCATAACTCAATTAGTATCCACTGGTGAGAAAATGCAACTGAGCCCATAAAAAAGGAGAGAGTGGCACTTCAATCGCCTCATCCTCCTTTCCCTGAGACACTGTCACTGAGAGGAAGGTCACAGCTTGAAGCTCACTGGGTTCACAGTGGAAACCTCTTGCTTATCTGAATAGGTTCCAGGTGCCCTGTCGCAAGCAGACAATTGACATCCCACTGTAATCAATATCAGACTTCAAAGACTCCAGGCCTATAAATGAAGATGAGGCAGAAGTTAGGGGGTGCAGTCTCAAAGGAGTGAGAGCAGAGGAGGAAAGACAGGCCCTCAAGAGCAGAAGGGGTCAGAGTGCTGACCTTCCCACATTCTGGGCAGAGCTGGGCCTGTATGGTAGCTTACTTATATGAGCTGCCTTATCTTAAGAACCAAACATTCTAGGAAGAGTTAGTCCTAAGTCATCGAGGTAGATTAGATTGTAGGCAGCCAGTCTCAGCCTCTCTACTCACGCCTCTCCAGTGACTCACTGTCTAAGGGTGCTGGGACTGGCTGTGTTAGGGAACAAACATGCTAGAGTTCCCACGGTGTGGAGCCTGGGGGGTGGCAGTGCAATCTCTCTGCATCTACTAAAAGTCATCACACCCAGGGCCTTATCGCGGGAGAGGACTGAAAAAAATCACTTTCTCAAGCTGCAAATGGCTGCAGACAGCCTACGGGGCAGCTGTGATAACCCCCAGGTGTTGGGCAGGGGCTCTCAGAGGTCTGATGGAGTGGGGAGGTGCAGATGAAGCGTCTGCCGAGGATACACTGGGCCCTTCTGAGATCCCCTGCCTTCTTCATGCCGCCACCCATCTCCCTCCCTTTCTTCCTAAACCTCTCCAGATCGGACAGTGCTGGAACTCCATTAAGGGCAAGGCAGCTTTGATCCTCCGAGTTGAGGTTGGAAAGCATGCTTGTTAAAATTAGGAGCAATTGACCACACAACCACACCATGGTAGGGAGTAGGAATACTGCAAAGCCAAATCAATTTTATCCAGTCATTTGATTCTAGATGTAAGACCAATGCTTTGGAAATAGAAGTGAGGAGTACAGTCAGTGCTTAATGCCCAGTTTTCTGAGAGACTGCTGTGTGGCATGTCTAGGGAATCTATTTGCCATCTGCTCTCCTTCCGATTCCTTTGCTGGATACCATCCATTCAGTTCTGTGCTTCTCGGCAGTGACTGCAGACCTGAATCTCCAGGGAACAACTGTAAACTCTAATGCCTGTGCTGCACTGGGTCAAGTAGGCAATAGGCCCTAGGGAGGGCAGTTATCAGTAATCTCTAAGCTCCCTTGGTGTCCCAAGGCACAGGCAGACTGAAAGTACTAATTCTAGACAGCTGTCACTTGAATAACTATGACAGACTATACCATAACCTCAAATGACTTCTCAAAGGTTTACCTTTTCTGAAGTCAGACTCCTTCAAGGGCATAAAATCTTCAACTCCCACCCTCAAAGGCTTGTGGGCTCACTGCTAAAAATACAGACTCCTGGTGTGAACATCAAGGTTCTGAATTTTGCTGGTATGGCCACAAGCGCTATTGGCACATAGAGGCTAAGGATCTCTGAGACCCCATACCTCCAGCAATGGTTATCTGCTAGCTTAACAATGAACATTGGAACAAGGAGATGCTTTTGTACATGTTATATGAGGGTTTGAAGGGGAAACAGAAAAATGGGAACAGTAAACATCTAGCTCCAGAACTGCATTTTTGACCTGCTACACATTTTAACTGCATTATACCCGAATCTGTGCCAACTCCTTCCCCTCAGAGGCTAGCTGCGGAGGAGAAGACAGTGGATAGCACAGGCCCTGGGACCAAAGGCATCCAGGGCAGCAATTTGGTAATGCTGATTTGAGAAAATATGTAGGAGACATAAGAAAACTTAATTTCCCCGAAGGAAGGAAGAAGAGAGTTAGAAGTTCAAGTTGGCCTGTATAGAGAGAAGCTGTCCTGAGAATTTATGAGAGAAAGCAGATTTCTTTGGTGAGCTCCCAGAGTGTGAAATGAGTGTAAGTAGAAGTGAAAGAAAGTGTTGTGAGTGGAACAATATGAAGCTCCGAATGGCCATTGGTGCAATGGGCACCATGTTAAATGGGAATCCCATGCACAACACAGTGAGCCTATGCACAGTGGTATTCACAGTGAGCCCGTGTATAACAGTGTCTTTGATACACCCAGATGTCCTTTCACAGCCACAGTAGAAGGTACTTTATTTGAGGACCCTTTCACCTGGAAGGATTTATGATCACAAGGGAAGGGAGAAACAGTAAACTGTATCTGATTTTTATACTGTTTATTTTTTCTGCAGAGATTGCTATTCATCCATTTAGCAATCATTTATTGAGAACCTACAGTGATCCAGGCTCTGTGCAGTGTTGGGAACACAGATATGAGGAAGGCACAGACTTGCTTTCAAAGACTGCAGTCTAATGGGGCACAGACAATTTCCCATCAATCATACGTGCTAATGTTGGCCTTCATGGAACTCTGTGGGAACATGGAGACATGCCCCTCAACTGCGGAGAAATGAGTACAGTATTACACAAGAATAAGTCTTTAGGAGACAGCAGAGTGCTGGCCATGAGGCATTCCATGCATAACAAACAGCACTTGTAAGGGCACTGAGGTGCACGGGCCTGGTGCATGTGGGCTTTGTGAGCACTTCACTATGGCTGAAAACTGGAGTCTGTAAGAACTGTGAGGTGTGAGGCTAACAAGGTCATCAAAGGGTCACTACAAGAAAAAAGCTCCTTTAGAGCAAGCAAAAGGACTGAGAGTTTTGCCCCCAAATCACTGGGAACCAGTGGATAAAAACTGGGAAGTGACATGCTTACTGGAAATTTAGATAGCTCTTTTCTTGTGTTTGTATACCAGACAGAGGTGAGACAGCATTAGGAGGCTGACCTGGGCAGCCACAAGGCAGGGAGAGGCCTGAGAGCAGGGAATTTGTGGTTGAGGAACTGACTCAGGACCTGGCAGGGCCACGGTAGAGGCAGAAGGATGGAGACCATCCGTGCTGATCCATGCATCTTGAAATCAGATGGCTGGGAAGCAATGCATACTTTTCTCTCTATTCCTTCTATCTGACAGTTCACTGTGGCAAAATTAGGACATTCACCCTCACAGTCTGACAGAAATGATCAGGTCTCTCCGGGGAAACTGGTTCTTAGCAAGCAGGGCTGATCCTTTCCTCTAGGGTTCAGTCTCCTACCCTCTCACAAGGCTCTGCATGGATTTTCCTATTTCTAAATGTCACCTTGGTTCATTTCACTACAAGCTTTCTCACATTCTCACAGTTCATTACCCAAACAGCCCAAGGGTTTTAGCCATTAAGAACATCACATAAATAATCTTGGGAAACAAAATTCATGAATGAAAGATTCACAACATCCAAGAACTAGAAAGTGCCACTCAGTATAGACACACCCTGCCCATTTCTCACTTTAGAGGATTCCCTAAATCACATCATCCTTTGGACTTCGTGCACTCTCTGGAAGGTGCTGAGGATTTCTTTGGGGAGGGAGGGGAGGCATACACTAACACTGCACTCTCACTGCCCTCCAGCCATCACTCGCTCTGATGATAATGAACACTAAATACTCTTCAGGCTTTTGGCCGCTTCTGCAAACAGCTCCGAACCCTCTGGCTCCTTCCCTTGGCTTTCTCTGTCCACCTGCCCATTGCCTAAGGCCCCCTCTCAGCCAACACTCACAGCTTTTGCGAAGACTCCCATAAGTTCCGGAAACTGATGTGTCAGGAGGGCCAGCATGGCTGTGAAGGAACACAATCCAGCAGTGAAGAGGATGAAGAAGGGAAGTTCCTTCTTTGGGTAAACTGAGACTTCATGGAAAGCTGAGGAGAAAACAAGAAGGGAACCATTAGAACTCAAGTGAGAAGCACCCTAGGGAGTCTGGCACCCCTTGACCAATGAGATGGGCAGGATCCTGGGCATCCCCCAGCTCACACCTGCCTCTGCTACCTTTACTACCTGGCTGCTTCAACCAAGTCCAAGTTCTCCTGCAGTACTTCAGGGAGAGACACTATAGGGTTAGCCTGGGGGTGTCACACATTCATGTGCACCATAGTGTTCCTTTCTCAAAAGCAAATACAAAACAGCAAAACCCAATCCAAATTACAATACACATTTCTGATAGGAATTCCCAAATCAAGTATGTGTACATGTGTGCATGTAGTACTGTCCTATTTTTATTTTACTGTAGTTTTAAATCATTATAGTAAGGCAATATGAGTTTATCTTGTTTTTTCCTGACAGTCTAAGGATATCAGTGATGGGTGCTATCCCAATAGACATTCACTGAAGACCTCACATATAGTCCTATTCAACCTGCAGGGCCGAGGGTCAAACTTCCTAGGGTTATCTGACACCACTGTAGGAAACTCCTGACAATAACTATACTTAAACAATCAGGAGGGCAGAGGAAGCAACAGTCTTTAGGGTATCCTTCATAGCATTTAAACATTAAACACTGGTTCTTATTAAAACGAAAGAGGCTATGGTATGAAAACATTACGAACTGTAATGAAGAACTCTCCTCAACATATCACGTGACTGCCCGTGACTATGGTCTGGTAAGAGATGCTGGCCAGGGGGCATGGGCCGTGTGTGCAGAGACAAATGACTGCTGGTGAGACCTTGACAGAAGGGGCTGTGAAACTGCAGGTCCACAAGACTACTGCTGGAACCACTAGAATCTACAAAGCCCATTCCCCACCGAAATACAAGCTCTAAAGACCCTTCATTAGGGATTTCAGTAAGGTATTCAGTAAGCTTTGTTACTCAGAGCCTTAATCCACAGGGCTGAAAACAAAGAGAAACTGTCAGGAGGCTTGGAGCACATGCAAGCTTGCCTCCCTGCACATGAGGACATCAGCCTGCTGAGGGACAAACCTGGCTGAGTGCATATAGGGCCCACTACGCCAGTAATTATACTTTTAATGAACAAAATGTGAGTGGTGTTCCTACCAGCTAAATCTCTTTACAGCTCACACTCAGAATCCAACCATAAGGGGTTCTGAAGTGATATCACAGTTGAATCATGACATCCATTTCAGTAAATCGGAGCCGCATTTTTCTTTTTCAAGGCTTATGGAAACTGTGGTTATAACATTTCTTTTAAGAAGTGTAATATTGTTCTAATAACTAATCTATACTCATGGAAACTTAATTGGATTCGATTAAAACATTTTAAAACATAGTATACTTTTCAGAAAACAGCCTTTCTACCAGGAAATGGAAACTTTAATAAGGATCTCCATGAAGGGGCATCAAAAGGGAAATGATGGGCCCACATGGGGATTTCTGAAATCAAACTAATGTCATGTGATGCACAGAAGCCTTTAAAATGAAGCTCTGACATGAGGACAACACAGAACTCTTCCAGCTCTTTAAACAACAAGCCCTAGGGTGGGCTGCCTCGCATGGAAACGGGAGGCTCTCCCAGAGGCCCAATCTGATGGCAGCAATGACTTCTGTATGCAGGTGTCACTGTGGTGAAGAGTTATGACTGCATCAGTAATGCTGGTGTCTGAGATTTTATTATATACCAGCTCTCCAAAGTTACACTATTCTTGGGGAAATATTTATATATGCTTTAGCTATTAGATATTATATCACCAGAGCTAGTAAAGGAAAAATGGGTGACAGGAAAGATGAAGTGGTGGGGGTAGGGGGAGGAGGAGGGGAGAGACCCAAAGGGTAATTAGCATCTGAGGGGGAAAAATTTCCCAAGTCAGGGCCACATGAAGACCTCAGATATGATCCCTGTACCAAGTCTGATTGGATAATAGCTATTTAGCTTGGATTGTCAAAACAATGTTATATTACAGTCCATTCCACATGTTACCACATGAGCATTAGGCTGTGAAGGCCTAAGGTGTTTGAGGGTAGGGTCTCCCACTCTATGACAGTGCTTAGGCCGCATGTGTACTCTGCACATGTCAACCAACTCAGTATGTGTAACCCATGAGACGTTCACAGAAACTGTCTAGCCAGGGATATTGCATCACCGTGAACAACACACAGCCTTTTCCACTCAGAGCTCTGTCTCTGGCAGTGATACCAGTGGCCTGGTCCTGCCCTCCCACCCATGACCCAACTGTAGCTTCTTCTGACATCAGCACTTCCTTTTCAAACCCCAGCCTGTACAGACTGCCTCAGACCTGCAGGAGAGCCTAAGTAGACCCTTCCGTGATAAACCAGCCTTCAGAGCAGACACTATGTCAGGGCTCCAAATGCTCATACCAATACATACATGATGCCTCTGCTAAATTTCGGGCCTTTGGTATCTTTCCCTATGAAGAATGTAGAACGACTCGGACAAGCAGGAAGTCCAACCCATCCACATTATTCATTTCTGTACCTATGCTATCAAAGAAGGCCAGGGGTTAGGAGAAAGTTAATAAGGACAATATCCACACTTATCACACAATGTCCCCCTCCCTGGGTGAAAGGAAGGGTGCAGAGGAATGACACTTACAGGGAAGTAGCTCCCGGTCAGCTGTCTCTGTACAGATTGGGTATGGATAAAATAGGTGCCCCTTCTCCAGGGGATATGGGATCATCCGGAAAGCTGCAAAGGAAAGACAACACACTAAAGGCATATATTTATCCCCTAACTTCCCAACCTCAAAGGAGAACTCATGAGCATTTTTCTTATGGAACACGCTGCTCTAAGAGAGACAAGACTTACCCAAACTCTGAGGCATGTGCCAGACAAAATGTCAGGAGTGCATTATGATGCATTACTCACACATTAATCTCACACTATATATTCTGGGCTCGCAAAACTGGGTGGGGATAGAGGTGCAGAAGGGCAGGGAAACCATCAATATCAATGCCTAGGGTTTCATCATGTATAAAATATTATGAAAATGTTTTAAGCACTAATTCAATAAGGCCAAACCAATGGTAATAATTTAAACCTGGATTGAAGTGCTTTCCCCAGAACTGAACATGGACTGGCTCGTTGGAGCTTGCTGCAGATTGTACAAATATGAAAGGCATTCTGCTGTGTCTAGTTGAAAAACATGTCCAAGTGGATTAGAACTCCAACCAGGATGGACAAATACAAAAACTTAAAGCACATGATTTGAGAGGTATTTCTACACTTTATGAACCTTTTAAATCTTTCAATATCATGGTGGGGGGGGATGACTAGGAGAGATTGATCGTCTACATTTTGATGATGTCAGGCCACCTAAATTCTGTGTCTATGGCATCAGATGACATTAGGCTTTTCACTGAATTATGGCTTTCCAATCAATCCATCCATCCCCATTATCGAGTGTGTTATTCTCCCTGTTCCAATGTCAGCAGCATGTTAGTCTCACTGCTCCTATGAGCAGCGCTCACGGAGTTCATTTCTCTTCAACAGATGTCCTTTAATGGCTGCATATTGTAGATACAGAACAGAAAAGCCATACACCACCCTGGGAACGCCAGTTAACAACAATCCTGGCCTGTATGTGTCTGTGAGGGATGATGGCAGTAAGCAAGCAACAACATTTACAGTTTTAAATGCTACACGTTAGGGAATCATTCTGCATCCTTAGCCCTGTAATTACCAAAGCCTTTACAAAAATGCTGTCAATGTACATATATGCTTTCTGCATACTGATTTCAAATAAGAATCAGAGACAAAGAACATTCTCCCTCACAAGAAACGACAAGGTTCCATTGTAACCAGCATCACAGCACATATGGTATTTATTCTGGTGTCTGAATATTATTTAAAAGTAAAAACAGCATGTATGTGATTCCCAGCATTTGGAATGCAGTCAATCCACACCACAGTGGTATCGCTGTGAGGTTATAGCACATTGCCATGGAGAATATAAATCACGATGAATGTGGGATTAGAACAGAGCCAGTTTGCTGGCAGTTTGCTGAGGTAAAAATGTTACAAATTTTCTTTTTGTAACAGAAACCTCTTAAACAGATTAAAACATTAAAAACACCCCAGACTTTAGCTCTTCTTATAATTGAAGGTTCACCCTACTTCAATCAGACCTTTCCCATAAACAAAGTTGACTTTTGCCAGTTAGCTCAGATGACAGCAGAGTTGTGTCTCAGGCGCTGTTAAGTCACGAAGATGTTGAAGAAGAAACTAGTACCTATGTCACCAGAAGCAGGCTTGCAAAACAATGAGAGCAACACAAACAATGGACAAAACAAAACAAGAAAAGGAAAGAACCTTGTAGTGATCCTATAGCATCCACTCACTAAAATCGTTTCTGGAGAACACCTATTTTTAAACATAAGCTACAGAATGGCAGGATTTCAATACACCTCTTAATAAATGATAGTGTCTCTGAAAGCATCCCTCCTCCTCCTCCTCTTCCTTCTCTCTCTCTCTCTCTCTCTCTCTCTCTCTCTCTCTCTCTCTCTCTCTCTCTCTGTCACTGTCTCTGTGTGTTATTCTCCATGTATAACTAGGCTATTGTTTTATAATCTATTCAGGTTCATACACAAAAAGAAAAAACAGTTTTCATAATGGCTACTAATTTTGAAAAGTAAACTTCATTTAAAATGGAAGTCAGTTTGAACTTCAGGAAAGAATTTGTTTAAAGAGAAATATAGGAGCACACGCCCTTCAGAGTGCTTGACTATGGAAATCTAACGACTGAATGGCATCTTCAAGTGGGACCTGCTCCTTCCATATTCACATGCACAGAGAACTTTATGCATCAACTTAATCCTTTTTTTCTTTTAATCGGTTCTCATCTTTGTTGAAAGGGTGGAGATTTTGCTAATACACAATTTATAAATATATAGAGATATGCTTCCTGTATGTTTATGGAACCCTTAAGATTTCTTTTCCTAATGTCAGATATCATTTACATTAAGTTCATAAAAATAATATTAAGATTTGGCTTCACTAAACAAAAGCAAACACAATTTCTACTTGCAATTCTATCCTTCACCCACCCTGCTGTGCGGGGTCCAACAAAGCCTGAGGTAAGAATGGGGAAGAAGGGGAAGAGGCAGTGCCCGGCCCTCACCAGTTCCCTCCTGCCTCCTGTCCCTCTCACTGAGGCAGCACTGACTTCATGAGTCTTGAAGCTTTCACCAAATGTCCAGAGATTTTGTCAGTGTAAATCCCAAGAACCCACTTATTCAGTGGTTCAAATAGAAATAGATGATTTGAAGATACTATTTTCAAATGACTATGCACTTCCTAAAAGTCTTTCAGAAACATGGTTTAGATAAATTAAAACTGTACAGATATGTGGTTCAAAACTGAGCAGAAAACCTAGGCTACTTGCACTTTTAAGAAACGGTACGTGAGTGGTATCTCCACTCTTCCCTTCATGGCAGCCTCCCTGTCTGAATGCTGCTTTTCTTCAGAGGTGTAACTAAGGTCCTGAATTACTTAAGGAGTACACCAAAATGTCCTGTACAGTCTAGTGTAAGGCACGTGCCTGTCTTCTGCCCACCCCAGTCAAAATCACTTCCTAGACACCAAACTGCTCGTTGCTGTACAGGGCAGAGGCTCTCAGCAGCATCTGAGAGAGCACCAACAAAACCACAGAGGGATACAGCTGGAGACATGAGAAAATTAGCGAGCTGCCACCCTACCCATTATACAGACAGATAGAAATGTTATTTTTCCTTTCAAATAGAACATTATTGAGCTTATGTGTAATGCAGGGAGCTGAAAGTGAATTCGAGCTCCACGTCCACTGTCAGTCTCTTGTCAAAAAGCATGTTTACAGCAGTGGTCCTAAGACCAGCCGACCCTATGCTGGCACAGTTCAAGGGCCAAGCTACCCTGTCCAGTTCAGGGCTCTCTTTACCTTCCTTCCGTCTCTACTGGACCCAAAACTTCTCCATCGGGGAGCACTGAGTGAAAGTGCTGCTATGAGTTCACAAATGGACCTGCAGCTGCGGGAGCAGAACAGTACCATCCAAATACAAGTCTCATGTGCTATGTCTGACTGCAGTACAAGTAATGGTCATGAAGGCCACCTGTATTTCATTAGTCATTTCAATGCAGAAATAAGGAAAAGACAGAGATCAAAGTCGGGCTTTTGATCCATATTCTTTCAGCTGTAACAGTGAAGTAAACTGACCTTGAGAAACTCGTTTTCCTTTGGTTGAATTTAAGTATGGTTTTTCCTAATTTCCAAGAAGGAATTCTAGGGTTTTAGGGTGACCTTCCTAACTCATTAGTGGCCCCCAACACTTATTCTATTGCCATACTAGCACTGCCTGAACAATCTGTCTATATGCACAGATACACATGTAGTTGCTTCTGTACATATATGCATAAAACCTGTATTGGAAAATATATGTGTGCACTCACAAATGCTTCTTACAAAGCGTTTACACCTTGATTTCCACAAGTATAAAGCCTGTTACAGGGGAAGGATTCAATAAATGTTTGCTCAATAGAGTATAGGCGATCAGGAAGACCAGAATTTCTCAGAACTTAAGTAAAGCCAAGGGTACAGAAATATGCCTTCTGTGTTATTCTAGAGACTGAAGCAGGATAATCACTGTAGCCTGCATGTTTGAGGCCAGCCTTGGAAGCACAGGAAGATCCTGACTTGCCATGACTGGAGGCTGGCTGTCAGTGTGTTAGCTCAGACCTGGGGCTTTAACCCATCTCTGCTTTCTTTCAACTTATAAAATACATCCTTAGATCTGTTAGGGGTAGGGGTAGGGGTCAGTTAGAAGTCCAAATGATACCAGCCTTATGGGGGGAAGGCTGGAGGAAGTGTCCTAAGAACCACATCTTACAGTGAAGAGCATTTGACATTAGGTTCAAAGAGAATAAATTAGAATCATAATCTCATCCTATGCTTCAACAATGGGCCATTTTCCCTTCTCAATGGAAACACTCTCCTTAGTCCCCTTCAGAAGCACCACCTTCAAATCTTATACATTATTTAGTGGATTCTTGGGGTGGGGGCTCCGAAAAGAAAATAAAGAGTTCTATTTGGGTGAGTGGAAAAACATAGACACAAAGAAAGGCTAAGTGGTTTACCCTATGGCACAATCGTCTTCTGGTGTATAGAACATGAAAATTCAAGTTCATGTTGTGGTCGACAAACAACCATGCACTCTAAAATAAATACTGCCGATGGAGAGATCAAGGTGGGAGGGAGACAGGACGCATCAATATTGAATACAGGTAAAACAGAAGATTAAGACAGACCACGTAAAGTGCATTGCCAGTGCAAGCTCAGTTGAAATGAGAGCTTGCTTTCATTCATACATGATCTTTGTATTCAACTCATACTTGTGGTGTTGCACGTGTGTGAGGAGAACCAGAGGCAGCAATGTTTAAAACAAACATAATTCCGACAAGGAGGCAGCTGTGTAATAATCCAGGAAACATAGAAAGTCTTAAAGTTAAAACTCTTCCCCCTTCTTTTAAAAAATTATCTGGACTTTGATTGTGTAATTTTGGGGTCTGGGACAGTGATGAATCAAACATTTTGGAAACCTTTGAAATGCTGATGTATTTGTGGTTGAGAATTCAAGGGCATATCTCCCCCGCTCACCCCCACAACCCCCTTCTTAACTACCATATGCTTCAAACACAATCTCTGTTATATATCAGCCAGACTTTGGAGTTCACAAAAAGGAGGAAAGGTTCAACATAATTGATGGAAAATCTACTTAATTCTACAGAGTGACTAATTCTCTAACATAATAAATTCATTCAATGAGAAAAAAACAACTTCCTATTTCCACCCCTAATCAACACTTAAGAGAATCAAGGTTGTTTGTTGTTTTGTTTTTAAATATTTCTAAAATACAACACTGTTTTACATGGAACCTGGTAAAATCTCTCTTGACTTCTCTTTCTAATAAAATTGAGAAGTTGGGTGGAATTAGGGAATGGCCTTATATTTCAGGATGAAGAAAATCAATGACTCAGAAGAAAACCTGAACTCTGACGCTGGAGATGTCAAAAGGCGCCACCAAGCGGCAGATTGGGAAAGTGCAGCCTCTTCTGATCAAGCCCCTGGGGAGAGCCTGCCACCACAGAAGAGCTGCCTAAACAGCTTGGCACCTAAACACCAACACGTGGCGGTCAGGTAGAACATTCCATTTCATTGTGGCTTTACAGTTTCCAAGGTTAGGTAAGTAGATACCACTATCAGCATCTGAGTCAGAATTCTTATATATTGGGTTGTGAGCCTAGCCTTTAACGGCTGAGCCACCTCCCCAGCCCCCGAGTCAGAATTCTAATCCAAGTCATCTGATTTAAAACACAGCTGTGGGGCTGGAGGGACGTCCCTGTAGTTAAAAGTACAAACTGCTCTTCCAGAGGACCTGAGTTCGTTCTCAGCACCCACACTGGGCAGCTTGTTGGCACAAGACCCTTGGTAACTCTAGATCTAGGGGATTCAATCAACTCCTCTGGCCTCTGTGTGCGGCTGCACTCAAGTGCATTACCCACCCCACCCCCCAGCCCCATCTTGTAATCTTAAAACAGTAAAACAAATCTTTAAAACACAGACCTGTGAATCTCTAATCTAAATGTAAAAATCACAGATCTAGAAGAAATGTTAAAAGACTGTAAAAAAATGCTTGAGGTTGGAGTGGTAGGTAATTCTTCCTTCTAAACTGCAGGGAAGACTTGTGGCTTTTTTTTTTTTTTTAATAAAAAGAAAGAATGGCTGAAAAATACTTATCATGAAAGTTTTTTCTAGATACGTATATGTGCACGCATAAATTAGTATACATCTTTTGCTTATTGAAAACATACACAAAAGTTGTACAAAACGTGAAGAACAATGTCAAGAACAAAACGCATGCTGCACACCACTCCGAACAAGAGCTGAGGTTAGGTCCGTTCACTTCAGTTTCATTCCTTTTTTATTCACATGTATTGTTTATTATTTTATTCTTGTTGAAATGTTTAAATCAATATTAGAGAAATAGCATGTTTTCATTTTACCCAGGATGAGCAACTTTCTAAACTGGTAAAGTACAAATTATAAGACAGTATACTCTGACTTATATGTAGTGACGTAAATCTACATTGTGACCTCCCAGAAAGTGCGTCAGAGATAACTAGTCTCTCCCCTTCATGTGTTCACTGCAGAGGAGAAATATGGACTTGCCTTGCCCCCTGGCTGCCTGAACCAAACAGCCACGCATCGCGCTGAGGATAACTCTCTGCCTAAGCTAGAGTGTTATCCAGGCTTTGAGTGAAAATGCAAAACCAGAGGACATCACCTGCATGTGAAAAGACTCCTCAATGTTCCTGATGTTCAAGTTTGCTTCTGTATCTAGCACACAGTGAGCACACGGTGAGCACACGGTGAGCACACAGTGAGCACACTTGTACATCTCTGCTCAGCATGGCTGGCACTGGATCTCATTTGGGCTAGGGTCCCAGCTATCTGAATTTTTACAGGAAACATGTATCTGTAAGTATCAAATTCCCAGTTGATACTTTCTATAGGGATCTGGTCTCCTGACCTTACTATTCTATGTATAAAAATTCACCCAGCTTAATCTCAGTGTCTTCTATGAATGCATCTTAAGGTGATTCCCTGGTCCCCCTGCCCGCTTAGTTTGGCGGTCCACAGCGTCAGTGCTTGGCTCTCTGTCTCATGACCCTTCCCGGTTGCTTCAGAGGAACTCCTTATTGCTTGCTGATTACAATCTTCCCAGCATTTCCTGTCATTCTCCAAAACGTTGTAATTCTTTATGGTGATGTCACCCAAACACCACGTGTTTATCTGCTTTGTGCATTTTGGGTCCTTTCCGGTAGGTCTGACTGTTGAGTATCCACAATGCCAAGCTATCGGTGTAGTTGCTGAGCCGATCGATCTACTTAGCTTTTGACACTAGATGTGATGACTCATATTTGATTCAGCTGAGCTTTTAGGAATCTTTCTCATGTTGAATTAACATTTCCTTTTGTCCTTTTTAATAACCAACATTACAAGCAGTGATCAGCACAAGTTGTAGGAGATTGTGCACAAGCCCATAGTCTCTTGAGGGAGTCTGCTGACCTGGACACCTGGCTATCTTATTACATCTACCAAGCAGAGGGAGAAGCACTGGAAAGTCCATTATCTTTCCGGTTATAAGCAGAAAATTATATAAAGCTTGTTAATTATCTGAGAAAAAAATTCAAAGCAGCTAAATAAAAAATTTCCAACTGCCTTTGAAAACAGCTCTGTGAACTTACTCTTAGCCCACGTCATTTCCTGAACCAAGCTAACCTCTTCCTGGGTCATGAAGGGCAGAGCAGGGAGAAACAGAAGTTTGTCAAGGGAAAATGGAAGCAGAGAAGATAAAGGACAAAAGGGACTAAAAAGACTTGTTTGTGAGCCTAACTGGAGTATAGATGAAATGGGAAAAAGCTAACAGACACTCTAATATTTTTGGTTTTGATTTTCCATAAAAGAAAATGCTACATGTTATACTTGTTCTGCTGAAATTGGAATTAGCAGTGTTTCAGTGTGCATGTTGTCCAATAACATAGTATTGTTTCTTCTTCCTTAACTTGCAATCTCCTAACAACTGTACAACTTGCCATTTCTTGACACACTCTTCTTGCTTGTCTATTGCCCTGGTGTTCAGGGCTTGTTCACTTGTCACCAGACTTTTCCCTGGGTGTTCTAGCCCGCAGACCTCTACCTTCTGAAAACGTCACCGGACAGCTGGCACAGGCAGCCCCTTCTCCTGGTTACAGAGAATAAGGAGTAGAGACATGCGTGCCACCTGCCATGAGAGCCTGTTTCCTTATGCAGAATGACAGCAACTGTAGAGAGCATGCCAGGGCCATCTACCAGGCATTTATCATTCACAGGAGTGCCCCAGTTCCATACACTACTCCATCATGGGCACTGCTGCTATCTGAAACCTATCTAGGGTGCTTGGGTAGGTGCTCAGTTTTACTTCAGTGCGATAACTGTGTCTCTTACCCAACTGTACAACTGAGGCTACAGGAAACGGTAAGCAGGGTCCAGCACAAGACTTTATCGTAAGGCAAAGGGTACGCTGATGTCAAGGGGCTGTGCAGATCTCCAGAGAGGGTTTGCTGGGTGGTAAAGGATGTCTCTAGCAGACCCGGATCAGTTATCTCTTGTATGAGATATGCTTCTAATCTCGACGTGGCGCTACCACAGCAACACCCCTATCTCTGGGGATCTGGAGCATCAAACGAAAAGCAGACTTGCCAATTCTCATTGTTCATCATGAACTGTTGCAGCATAAACAGTTCTAGCACTCCATGTTCTTAAAGATCGTTCAAAGAAAACAATTACTTACTGCCTTCCCACGTACAATGCAAGAGATTCAAAGCCCCTTCCACCCTCTTCCAGTGTGCAAGATGAAAGAATGCATATGCTATTGCTTCACTGTCTCCTCTCTTCAGGATGTGCTCTGGTGGGAGGATTAAGCTTTTCATTTCTAGCAGATACTGAAATTAAAAAAGCAGGAGACAGATGTGTTACTGTACAGTGATTATGAATTCAACACGGAAATAGGCTGGCTTCCCTAAAACCATCATTCACAAACATTCATCAAACCTCCAACCTCAAGGCTACATTGAAGGCAATTACTAAAACACCCAGCAATACTCAAGTTATTGACAGCTGATTAGCTTCGTACTAGTTTTCTTCCATGGAGACGTGTAGGCTAAGATACTCCAATCAGAAAAATTAATATAGGCTCAAACAGCAAAAGGAAAAATGTAGAAGACAATGATTTTGTATAATTTTACAACCACAATGAAAATACGTGAACTAGACATAGGAAGTAACAGTTCTGCGAGCCACCTGCACTAAGGATGTGACACTGGGTAGCACTGCCCATGCAATTTGTCTATCTTGTCTATCAAGAAGGATGTTGTTTTGTGGAAGGAACTATCAGCACATACTCAGATGTGGGAACAAGGAAGGCTGTCAGCTTGTGTGCAGGAAGATCCAAGAGAATAAAACACGCTCCAAATTACAAAGACCTTCTAGATCTTCCCCAGAGACTGAAGGGACTGGAGGTTCCATCTGTCATTCCCATTCAGGACAAATGAGCTGGGGTACAGTCAAGACCAGGTGTGCCTTTCCTGGGGAATAACAGGGAGTCTAAATTTCCATTTCCATTCCTCTGTATTTCCTATAGACAGAGATGTGGGCAAGCTTGGAACAGTTTCCTGGCACTACGCTCTTCCTTCTCCCCTTCTATAATCTATCCCCAAACGTATCAGGTACACACAGCACTGCTGCAGCTGCCCCACACTACCACCGCTACCACTTTTATGGACAGCAAACATAGGCCTTACAGTGACGTTTAATTACCATGACATGAGTTAAAAATGATAAAACAAGTTTATAATTTTTAATATAAAAAAGAACTGCCCAGTTTCTTTCTGTCAATGGAAATGTGAGAAGGAGAAAAGTGTAGAAGACTCAGTATTAGACTATTGCTAGCATTAAGTAACTCATAATGGAATCTAAAAGATACCAGATCATGAGGAATCCTCCTCATGCATACAATGAAGGCCATGGCACAGCTAGCTCTTTCACTGTCCTCTATGGCCCATGGAAGAGGTTTATCATAATGATGATTTGAACCTGAATTCCAAGGAGCTTTTGGTCATTTGCTTTTTGTGATACCAGAAGCTACAGATTTCTTATGTTTGCCTTAAAATGGTGTAGGACAAA
The DNA here is from genome assembly GCF_011064425.1 of Rattus rattus. NCBI lineage: Eukaryota > Metazoa > Chordata > Mammalia > Rodentia > Muridae > Rattus > Rattus rattus. The sequence continues at coordinate 121,050,331 of NC_046159.1, forward strand.
AATCTTCCATGGAAAGTAATGCTATCAATCCAACCAATGCTATAGTTATAATCAAAACATAGTTAAATTAACTATAATATAAATACAAAGGGCATCGGTTGTGCTCAAATACAGCTGCCTATCCCCTCATGATTCTGGTATCTTTTAGATTCCATTGTGAGTTACATAATGCTAGCAGTAGTCTTATAATCCCCAAGACTATGAATCATCATCAAAAATCTAGAACTCACACCGTGCTATGGACTACATAGTTTAGAGTCAGAAAGCAAGGAAGAGCCTCTTCTTGCCATCAGTAATCGTCAGCAAAACTAATGAGGCACAAATCTTATCTAATGAGAGCTCAGAAGAAAACCTTGACCTGAGCCTTTAGTAATCATTCATAAATATGCTGCCAATCAGTCAACTTCAAAAATGAGAAAGATGCTATATGAATTATATGAAACTAAATATGAATAAACTGGCTTAATCAACTCAGGGAGAGTGGAGCATTTCCAAGTGGCATGGCAGCTGAGAGAAAAGTGTAAACTACTTTTCTTTTTATGTCTAGCGCTAGGAAAATCTCTTAAAAGTACTTTATTTCACATTTTCTCTTGGACTAAAGGACCTTCAGCAATAGAAGACATAAGAAGAAATTAAATAGGTATTTCCCTATTTGTGGGTTGAAAGTAAATTGGGATACACAGTGGAGGAAACCCAGGTGGCGGGCTCAGAAAATTACCAAGGACCTTTCAAGGACCTTATGTGGTGGTTGTGTAGTTACTTTAATTAAAATTAAACAACATAGAAATTCAGTTCGATTTCACTATCCATACTTCACATTCTCAAGTGCTGCATGTAGCTCATGACTGCTGCATTGGAAATTTGAAAGAACATTCACATTACTACAGAATATTCTTTTGACCAAAACTGAAAATAACTAGACCAATTTTTAGATGGACCTTAGGCCTAGCACTGTTGCAGGGCTAAGAACCTGTGACTAGATAGGTCATAGGCCCTAGCAAAGAACCTACTATTACTATTACTATTACTATTACTATTATTCTACATATGTATGTATGTATGTATGTATGTATATATATATATATATAATTAAATTCACTTTAATTATTTACCCTTAAAGCAATAAATTGGTTTATCTCTCAACTCTCAATAGACAATCTTATTTTGTCAGTGATATTAGTTCACAGAGAGACCTACAATTGGCCAACATGAAGAGAATGAGGGGCCCTAAATGTGATGCCTACAGCACACCTCCTCCTAAGCTATAAGCAAAGAAAGGGCAGCAGAAGATTACAGAGCCAGAGGCAATAATACTACATTAAAACAGTGTCTTCTAGACACAACAGGGCAGTTGGACACACAAGCTCACAAGAGTTGTAGGTGCACAAGATCAAACCAAACAAAATCCCAACATGGAGGTGGGAGGTGACCATAAAGAGCAGCTGGGAATTATTGGAAATTGATGAATGGTAAGAAAAATTATTTTTCTTCAAGGTTGTGGCCCCATCCCAACAGGCTAGCCATGCTTCAGTAGATACCACCCATGTGCATGCTGCACTGAGCAGATTCAGTGGGAGTAAAAATAAAAAAGTAAAACCTAAAAACAACAACAACAAACCCAAAAACAAAGACATGATGTTGGGAGAAGATATGGTGGGAGGAGGTGAGAAAGGAATTGAAGTAGAGGGAATAGGAGTGACTTTGAACACAGAGAAGTCAAGCCAGTGCTCACTTAGAGCTTACACTCCTACTGTCCAGTGTTCATGGTACTGGAAGGTACTTTGCACAGCACCAGAAGAGACAAGTAAACACTAACCCAGCCGCCAACTATTTTACCCACATGCAATTAGGGCACATGAGTTGCTAGAGTACCCAACCACTGTCTCACTGGATTTAAGGCCCACTTTGTGAGATGGAACCCATGCCTGCCACTGCTCGGGTGGCCAAGAACCTGAGGCTAGATAGGCCATGGAACTACAGAATGTCAAATACTATGTTCTGCTAAAGGACCATAGCAATAAAATGACTCCTAAAGGCATTCTGCTATCCTCATAATCAGTGTCCCACTTAGCCATCATCAGAGAGGTTTCTCCAGAAGCAAATGGGAACAAAAAGACCCACAGATGAACAGTGTATAGTGAGAGACCTTGGAACACTCAGTCCTAAATGGTACGTCTCCATCAAATCTCTCCCGCTGGGGCTCAGGGAACTTTGCAGAAGAGAAGGTGGAAGGATCGTAAGAGCCAGTAGTGATGGAAGACACCAAGGAAACAAGGCCTAGACACAACATGGCTGCTGAGATGTGAGCACAGAAGGCGGTGGCAGCACGCACAGGGCCTGCACAGGTCTAAGCCAGATGACGTCCTAGTGTGAAGATGCTCAAGTAAACATGGGCTCTCTCCTTAGCCCAGAAGCTCTCTCCAATTGACAACTACTTGCAAAAGAAAAATTAGTTTTCTCTAATGTAGTCTCACTGAGTATACAAACCACACTTAAAGGCAGGCCCATGCTCAAATGGCCAACAGGGAACAAACTCAATGTTATTTTTGGAGGGATTTTGTCTCATAATGCTTTATCTCGGCATATTTTTGACCTTACAGATCTTTTGCTTACATAGAATGGTCTCCAATTTTTTTAAGAGGATTTCTGTGTGAATGAATGCTTGTATTTGCATCCGAATGTGTTTCTTATGTTTTTTTCTTAGGCTCTATTTTTTTTTTATTAACTTGAATATTTCTTATATACATTTCGAAAGTGTTATTCCTTTCCGGTTTCGGCAAACATCCCCCCCCCTCCCCTTCCTTATGGGTGTTCCTCCCCACCCTCCCCCATTGCCGCCCTCCCCCAACAATCATGTTCACTGGGGGTCAGTCTTAGCAGGACCCAGGGCTTCCCCTTCCACTGGTTCTTAGGCTCTATTTTTTCTTGTTTGTTTTGTTGTTTTTTTTTTTTCTTCTGGTTTTGTCTATTGATTTTCTACTACAGAGGAAAAAATGGTATGGATGAGTGGTTGGGAAGGTGAAAAGGATCGTGAAGGAGCTGGGAGAGGAAAAATTGTGATAAGAATACATTGTATGAAAATTCTATTTTCAGTAAAATTTAAAATTATATTTTAAAAAATCACATTGTAGGGTTGGGATTTAGCTCAGTGGTAGAGCGCTGCCTAGCAAGCACAAGGCCTGGGTTCGGGTCCCCAGCTCTGAAAAAAAAAAAAAAAAGAAAAAAAAAAAAAATCACATTGTATAGATGCACAGAATTCTATAAGAATTCTATAAGAAAGCTATAAGAAAAAAGTCTACAAATACTCATGGAAAAAATAGATACTCCTTGAAAATGAATATGCATTGTAATAAAAGTATAATATAATAAAACAAAATGTGATTTTTAAACCACATATATATGCCCTTGAAAAACAATAGTAAATGTGAGATGAAATGATTTCTCATTTGGCAAACGGAATGGAATGCAGTCACATGGCTCCAAGGGCATCATCCATAGTCCACAGTGTAGGCTGTGAGGTGGCGCTCTGCTCCCCTCTAAGCTCCCTCTGCTCTTGATGTATGTCTCTGTTCTATATAGCACCCTGCTTGTACATGTCCCTTTCTCAGCTCATTCACAAAATCCTCAAGAACATGGCCTTTGTTGTCTTTATCTTAATTTGTCTCACTACTCCTTTGAAAGCACCTTGGACATATATACGCTAAGTTAAATTCAAACATTATTTCCCAAGAACAGCCTCAAAGTGAGCACTCCTGACCTAGTCAGAGTAGTGAATTCACCCTGGAGACGTAGTGCTCCTTCACACTGTATCTATTTTACGGCAGGAAGAGCTTATGTCTATAGTGGAGATTTATACTTCTTATAGTTCCAAATAGAGTGTTGGCTGTAACCAACCGATGAAGGCTAATAACAACAATGTGCTGTGTTTTGGGCCAAGCTTAAAACGGCTGGCAATATCAGGTCTCAACATGTGCAACATTTAAATTAGAAAGGCATGGAACAACATTTCACATCCTACTTGTCAAGAGGAAAATAAATGGAAGAGGGCAGATCCCTATCCACAAGTATGCAGAAATCAATTAGGCTAACTGTACTTTGCAAATCAGAGCACATGCTCTGCCTGTCTGTATTAGCGACTTGGTTTCTATTAGCTAAGTCAGCATTCTGTGCTATCTTGCCTGCATCCTACCTCTAACATCCTTCCCAAATGCTCAACCACACTAGTTGAAGAGCAGCACTTCTAAAGGTTTCGGAAGCAACTTTTCAAAGTCAATTTGTGTCAGAATTGTGTTCCTTATGCTTGATACATTCGCACGTAAAGCCGGAGCATACATAGAGAAGTAGAGGGCTCTGATCTGTAGTGAGTGGTGCCTGCTCCGGCAGGATGAAGCTGGCTCATTTATGAGGAAAGCTGCCACAGAAATTATTCCAAGTGACAGACTGCCAAGGTTTCCCTTTTCAAGGTATAAACTCCGTAGCAACTTGAGGAAAAATGACTCCCAAGTTATCCTTCACATAGATACTAATGCAAAGGAATTTATTTTTTCACATTTCTGGAATGTTCAATACCAACAATACCATTAATCACATGAAAACCATCAGCAAAATATAGGGATAAATAAAGTGTGAGAGACCAGGACCATTAAATCCCGCACATTAATATGATAGTTATCAAGTCATTCTCCAAAGCCCAGTGGAAGGGAGTGCTTGTTAGCACAGAAAAGGTTATGACAGTCTGTCATGCTATATATAGCAGATTGTTTTGATAACAAAAATGTTTGGACATTAAAAAGCATGGGAAGATATCGGGTTAAAAGTTAAGAGTAGCTAAATTTTTATTATGGAAGATTAATTTCTTTTGTGTTAAAATACAGAATTTTTGTAGTGACCATTCTTATGTTCCTTCATCACTTCCCTCTGTTATTACTTTTACATATGGATCAGCAGTGCGGGCACTTCCTGCTTCTGCAGGGACCTCAGCTTGGCTCCCAGAGCCCACACTGTCTCCCAGCCACCTGGAACGCCAAGTCCAGGGAATTTATGCCCTCTTCTGCCCTGTGCCAGCTCCTGCAGGTCCATGCTGCATGAAAAAATATACAGCCAAACACACATGTACAATAGAGTAAATAAGTAAGTGGACAGACCTGGGGAACAGAGGAGTTCGAGGGGAGAGTGGGGAGGGTAGAGATGTAAATCTAGCATTCTCGTATTTGAAATCCTCCCCAATAAAATATACATTCTGGTTTTTAAAAAAAAGTGACATTTGAAATAGGAGCAACATATGCTGAGGTTCACTGTTGACTGCTACTTGGACTCAGCAGTGTGCACGTAATAAGATAAAATGTCCCAAGTAACTGTGGTCCCTTCAGCCATCACTGTCACAAGGAGGAGGTGTGCATACAGGGTCCCTGTGTCGCCTCCTTCTGCCGGCCACCTGTCTCTATGCGTTGCTATTTGGAATCCTGCTCTACAGGATCGCCATGAGTTTGTGTACGTCATCTAATTGCTTTGCTCTTCAGTTCGTTCATCTGTAAAAACTGAGCAGCAAAGGCATGTTACTGGTGTCTATCTTAGAGGTTTATTGCTGGGAAGGGCAATCATGAATGCAACAACTCTTATAAAAAAACATATTTAACTGGGACTGACTTACAGCTCAGGAATTTAGTCATGGCAAGAGACATGGCAGCATACAGGCACACATGGTGCTGGGGAAGAGGCCAGGATTTCTATATCTGGATCCACAGGTAGCAGAAGGAGACTACATGCCACACTAGGGATAACTTGAGCATTTAAGACCTTCAGCAAGGCCACACCTACTCCAACAAAGCCACACCTACTCCAACAAAGCCACACCTACTCCAACAAGGCCACACCTACTCCAACAAGGCCACACCTACTCCAACAAGGCCATGCCTCCTCATAGTACCACTCCTTATGGTCAAGGATTCAAACACATGAATCTTTAGAGCCATTCCTATTCAAACCACTACAGGGTCAAAGTTTAGAAATGAGACCTGATGATATGGAAAACATTTACAAAGTACCAATGATTAAGTGCCTGTGCATACACTGGACAGCAGATCATTTTACTAGTCTTCCTAAAACCAGCATGAAGAAGTCAAAAGGACACAGAGAAGTGTGTCTAGGACTCAGGGGTAGAAAAAGGATGGGGTTGGGGCTGCCTCAAGATGTAAAAAGTGGCTGGAGGTTTGGTGAGTGCCTCACTGGTCCAGCAAAACACAAGACGCACTGGGTGCCAACGGTTCCTAAAGAAAACGTGTGATGGTCTGCCGGGTACCAGAGGCTGAGGAGGAGAAACAAAACAGAATAAAACAAGAACTAAGAAGCAGCCCTAGGATCTGGGGGCTTAGGTTGGGGCAACTTTGGAGCCCTTGGCTGGGGAGCTCATTCCAAGGAGCAGTACCAGCAAGAGCAGCATGTTTTGTCAGAGGGGGCTCCTTAGAGACTCTCTATGCTTGAGAAATGTAACTTTAAAACCGTTTTCTGTTCATTTTCCTTTGGGTTCTGCTTCTACAACATATCTTCTTACTCTCTTGCAAAATGACTCTGGAACAAAATATGGCTCAAAGAAATGTATATTAAAATACCATTTCTGCAATATACCATCGATATACAATATCACAATCTGGCAGCATAGTTTGAATTTCTGCTTCCATGCTTCAAGAATCTTTAAATGGTAACTCACTAAACATTGTTTCCTAAATTGGATTAAAAAGCAATTTTATCCTCTGTCAATCAGCTTTACCAAGATATAAAGAGAAGATTGCTTTAGTGTATACATGAAGGAAAATTCCCATCATCCTAACAATGAGTGCAGACACCTCATTAGCATATATAATTACTGAGATGTTTTCCTTCACATCCCTCTTGAAATCACTGCAAAATGAATTTTTAAATTGACAATAGATGAACTTTTTAAGAGAAATAAATGGTGCATTTTGAAGAGAATGCATTTTTGTCATAACTTTAATCCTTTTCTGTATTTTCTCACATCTTCATATTATTCTAGACTTTGATTTAAAAACGTAGTTATCAATTAGGTGAGGTCCTTCAATCAATATTCTGAGCAGAACAGGCTGTCCTGAGGGTAAATTGAGTATTGGTGATGTAGTATGCATCCTTCCCTAGGAGGAGGCCCACATCCCCTCCTTCCTCCAGGATGGGCCTCACGAGGAAGGAACATGGCTAGGTGCTTTGGAACTTCAGGAAAATTAAGACAGACGCTTTCTCCTATGGCTGATTGTGATTTCTCTTGAATACTCAATCCACAATATTCTGGCGCCACAGGAGCTTAGCCACAGCTCCTTGGCCTGCCTATGCAGGTCAAAGCAGGTGTGGGGCCTCCAGGTCTATGGGAGGTGATCAGCCTCTTTAGAGATTCTGTGCTAGTGGTGGCCCTAGGACATCTGTTGTACGTTTTCTAGACTAGATTCATAAGTAGTTTGTACTGCTGGGTACTGTAGTGTGGCTATGAAATGTCCTCTTTAAGAAAAGCAGCAAGGACAAACAATGTGTTTAAGAGAAGAGCTGCTTTAAAGGTCTTCAAATTCTCTTCTCTGTCCCTCTCAGTCTCTGTCTTTCTGTCTTTATTTCTCTATGTCTGTGTCTGTCTGTGTCTGTCTCTGTGTCTGTCTCTGTCTGTGTCTGTGCCTCTCTCTCTCTCTCTCTCTCTCTCTCTCTCTCTCTCTCTCTCTCTCTCTCTCTCTCTCCCTTTCTTTCTTTCTCTTCTACCACCACCTCCTCCCATGGAGACTCCCCTGGTCTCAGTCCTTGGAGCGGTTGAATTTGCCTGAGGGCAGCTTCCCAATACACCTGCCTTTAATATAATCTAATCTGGTTTGAATTGGCTCATTTCACCTGTAGCCAAGAAATAACTTATCAGGAAGGTTGAGAACCAATGCTCTAATTCATTCCCTTAGGAATGGCACAGGAATATCATAAAGACTTGAAAAAAGAGTCTAAACTTAGCAGAACACGAAAATATTTTGTTGGGGCAGTCAATAATGTAAGGTTTTGTTTTCTTTGCCCCCTTCTCCCTGTGCCTTCCAATTTGCTTAATAAAACAGAAATTTAAGTTACATCATGGAACAAGGTCAGTGCTGTGAATTGACTTTATTCCGGAACATTCCCCCAAAAGCATGTCTTAGAAGCTTGGCACCACCAGAAGGTGCTAGGAACTGTACAGTTTAGTGAGAGACCTTCAGGTCACTGGAGAAATATGCTTCCAGGAGGTACAGTCCTTTCCTCTTCCATTTTGACATCTTGGCCATATACTGGCATCATGATGGGCTTACCATTGACCTAAACACATGCACTGAGACTTCTCAAACTGTGAACCAAACAATCCTTTTGGTACAAGCTGATTATCTCAGATACTTGTACAGTAGGAGATGGCTTGCTAAGGGAAAGGTTACCTCGCTTCAGTACTGCAGGAGTAATGAAGGTAGAAACAGTGATGTGTGATGAGGCCGCTCATACGTGCTTATGAAATCCTGTCTACCTTACACGGGGCTGGAGTGGGGGGGGGAGCGATGAGGAGAGTGCTGAGTATGGGGAGATTTCATCCTACATAAAGTAATAGGCTATACAGGCCCTGCTGGGACCAAGATGCTGAGGACTAGGGATAGTCCTGTGCTAGAAAGGAATATAAACCCAAATTAGTGACTACTGAGTCATAAGCAGTGGATTTACTGAGCAGCTCTAATCCCAAATCCCTGGGGAACAAAAGCCATCTAAGGAAAACAAGGGCTACAGCTAAGCACATCAGTGCTGTGTGAAGGCTGGGGCCTGAGGTCAGAGGGGTCCTTGAGGCACTGCTTGCTGCTTTGCTGGTTCTCCTTCTCCAGCTTTTTTATTGTTTGATATCATTTATTATTATTATTATTATTATTATTATTATTATTATTATTATTATTAATTTCATGGACCTGGGGTGAAATAAAAGCAGTATTTATACCTTACTGCACTTGTCTGCACATGAAGAGAATTTTGAAGAGTCACTCTCCTGTGTTGAAAACTATAATCTTTATTAGTTAGGGGACACTGACACTGTATCTTGCTTACTGGAACCTACTCTGCAGTCACAAAGGTAGTTTTCATATATTGTGCTGGCTGCATTTCTACCTACGTCTAAGTAAAATGTAATTATGTAAAGCTATGAGTATGAGTAAAGTGTGTAACTAAGGTAGTCTGATGAAAAAGAAGCCAGCAAAGGGATTAAGTGTATTGTCTTCTAAACCTTTCAACTCTCCAGAAGGAACCGAATGTCTTAGGAGGTGATGTGCCTACTATCAAGTGGAAGGTTCACATCACAAGATAAGCTCTGAGCCCGGGCAGGATGTAAAGAAGTAGTAGAAGGTGATTTTAAGTGTAGGCAAGCTGGAACCAGTTACGGCTGTCATTTATTTACGGAATGACTACGAACAAGTTACTAAGCTTTTTGAAAGATTTAGTTCCCTCACCTGAGAGACAGAGATAATAATATGGAACACTTAACAGTATTGTTACAGAAAATAAATGGGTGAAAAGGGTATACGTGCATTTGTTATAAAAATAACTAAAATTTAATTACCATAAATACTTTTGAAGAAACTGTCAAGAATTTGGTGGTGATTTAGGGGCTCATCAATTACCCTTCTTACAATATGAGTTGAAGAACTTATAGGAAGTATGCAATCCTTTGCTCATAAAGTTCCCACTGTGTGTGCAGCTATGTTTGCTACAGTGCTAGGAAGCACAGTGTGTATACAAGATGCCTGGGGTACCCTCTATTTAGTATGTGGAACAAAGTTTTGTGGTTAATTCTGAACAGAAACCTTAGCTTGTGAAAGGTAAACGGATGGAGTCTCCCTACAGTACAATTCCCATGAGGTGCAACTGAGGAAGACCAAGGGACTCCAGGCACTCTGTCCCGGATGGCAATCCTCACTGCCAATTTGGCCATGTTGAGAAGCACTTAGGCAATCAATAAAGCACCTCTCTGGGTGTGTCTGTGAGAGCGGTCGGAGAGGATTATCTCAGAAGAGAAGACCTACACTGAACGTGGGCAGCAACATTCCACAGGCTAGGGGCCCTGATAACACAAAGGTCTGAAGAAGAGAGCTGAGCAGTGGGGCATATTCATCTCTCTGCCTGTTTCTCTCCCACTGCTCACTCCCTTCACTCTCTTCCCTCCTAGGCCTCTCACTTGTGCTCTTCATTTTCCTCTCTGGGTTGCCATGATACAAGCTGCTCCATTCTGCTATGCTTCTCCTCCTCTGATGAACTAAAACTATTAGTCAAAGTAAATAATCTGTCACTTTAATTCCCCAACAGGCTATTTTCCATGATGGCAATAACTTTAATGCAGACAATTCAGACCAGACAAGTGGGGTCATTGTTGTGATACTTGACAATGTGGTTCAGAGGTCTTTGAAACTGCTTTGTGGGAAAGAGTTGGAAATGTTTGAAGAACTAGAGAAAGTTTAGAATGTATAAGCAGACAGAGTAGGCAATTATGATGGGCCTTCATAAGATGAAATGTCCAGGAATGCAGTTAGTAAGGACCATACTCACAGGAATTGGATGAGAAATTATTCGTTATTCATGTCTTAATACTTAGATGAAGCAGAGTGAGTTTAAAAGCAGGCCACCAATAATTCAGGTTATGGCGTGGTTGCTGCTTGCTGATTTTAGCCAAGTTTACAGTGAGAACTGTGATTTAAAAAATGGACAGTAGAAAACTTTGTAGCTTAACAATGTATAATTCTGAGGCCTAAGAAAGTATGGCTGGATCATTATGAAAAAAAAAAAAAAGAAAGAAAAACCCAAAACTAAATACTTAGAATAAGGACAATAAGAAGGGTGCGTTGAGGGAATCTTAGGAATTATACCGACCCCATTTATCACAAACTTAAAGCTATAAAAGAACTCATCTGAAAGCTATTTCTTTGAGAAGTCCTCTCCCATGCACAGTTACTAAGGGAGAGCTGTCTCATGCTCAGTCATCTAGGCACTCGATGACTCCTTCCTTCTGCAGCTGCAGTCCTAAAGGGCTTCTATTGAAGAAGACTTTGGAATCATCTACATTATGCTAATTTTGCAGATATGCAGAATATAAGAATTATGGATCATGGAAGCTTCTATACTCAATTCTAAGAAAGGTGTAGGAGGCCGGGTAATGTGTCGGGGTCAGCTTCTCTTCATGTAGCCTCTCAAAGGGTGAAGAATGCAGCTGTGACAATAAAGCCAGAGATCAAATGGAGAAGAAACCCTTGGATTTAGATTCTAGGAACTGAGAATATCTGAAAGAGACATCTACAGGCCAGGAGCACAGCCAGTCTAAGAAAAGGAGGCTTTGCGGAAAGGTAGTAGTGGTTAGACTGCCAAAGCCCTTCAAATTCATTTCATGCTACCCTGTGATTTAGATACCAAACTTCAATATTAAATAATTACCTAGTTTTAATCTTCAATTGATCCCATTCCTCAACTGTTTTCTTTTCTTTCTTTCTTTTTAAATTTTATTTATTTTATGTATGTGAATAAATACATAGCTGTATTCACTGCACTATCCTCAGACACACCAGAAGAGGGCATCGGATCCCATTACAGATGGTTGTGAGCCACCATGTGGTTGCCAGGAGTTGAACTCAGAACCTCTGGAAGAGCAGTCAGTGCTCTTAACCGCTGAGCCATCTCTCCAGCCTTATTTAGAAATCTTGAAATAGGAATGCCTACTGTGGGCCACTAAAAGTATGCTACTTAACTTTTAAAATTTTATTTTATACAATTTTAAGGGAAAATGTTAATGTTGAGTCTCAGAGTAGGCTTTGAACTTGGGCTTTTCAACAAGGTTAGACTATTAAGACTCTTGGTCAACAAGGTTAGACTATTAAGACTCTTGGTCAACAAGGTTAGACTATTAAGACTCTGGGAGACAGGTTGTATTCTGTCTTATAAATAGGATGTCAGAGTTGGGGTATTAGCTCAGTTAGTAAAGAGTTTGTCTGACAAACAAGTGGGACAAAGTTTGGTCCCCAGAACCCACACAACAAACAAACAAAGTGCTGAGTATGGCCACATGCACTTACATTTCCAGTGCTGGAGGAGTAGAAACGGGTGGATTCTTGGAGCTTATTGGCCAGCCAGCTTAACATACTTGACAAGCTCCAGGCCACTGAGACCTTAGCTCAAAACACAAAAGCCAAAGGTAATGGCACTTGGGGACAACAAGGGAGAGTGTCCTTAGCTTCCACACAAATGTGCACTCACACATGCACTCACACAGTTAAAAGAAAAGGATGGATATGAGCCTTTGGGGAACCAAATGTGACTGCTATGATTTACGAGATCCACTTGAGTGTCAGTAAGGGTTGAATGTGTAATGGTTCATGTGCTGGTTAACTTTACGGGAGAAGTACCGAGGAGACCAGATAAGTTCTCAATGTGTCTTTGAGTATAGTTTCAGAGAAAATGGTAACGCCATTCCATAGGTTACAAGACCAGAGGAGGAAAAGGAAAAGGAAGACTGCACTACTCCACTCTTTCCCTCTCTCCCTCTTCTCTTCCTTCTTCCCTCTCTGTCTGTGTCTTTTTCCTGAATCCCTCACTCTCTACCATGATAGACTGAAACTTTGAACCAAAATCATTAAATCCTGTCCATGTAGACAAGCATAATATATTACTTTCTTCTCCATTTTTATGATTAAAAAATTAAGTGAAGTTAAATAATTGAAATTCTCCCAAAGAAATTCTGTAGTTCTGAAATAGGACAACTTGTCTTATGTCATTATTATGCACTGTATACATATATTGAAATGCCACATTGTATTTCATAGATATATGCAATTACCATGCATCAATTAAATCAACATTTGAAGCATTTCCACTTTTAGAATAATTATAATTGGCAGGAGTGCCAACTTACTGTCTAATTCTGCCACAGCAGTTTTGAGCTACTTTCTAGGAGCTTTAATTATTTTTCAGGAGCTTAATTAACCATTTCAGCCGATAATCACACAATCAAAATAGCCAACCTAGAACTGTACAGATTTTCTACCTGAATTATAGGACTCTTATTAGGGTAACTGGGAAAATTGGAACCTACCTCCTAGGTTTGAGGGGCCCCTAATAAGCTACTATTAATTACTATAAGCATTTATAGATATATGGTGTTCAAGTGTTATGACAGTTTAAATTAGAATGGCCTCACAGAGAGTTTGGTCACAGGAAGTGGAACTCTTTGATAGTATTAAAAGGATTAGGAGGTGTAACTTTAAGAGACCGCTGTCTTTTTTTTTTTTTTTTTTTTTTTTTCCAGAGCTGGGGACTGAACTCAGGGCCTTGCGCATGCTAGGCAAGCGCTCTACCACTGAGCTAAATCCCCAACCCCAAGGTGTAACTTTCTTGGCTATGTGTGGCCTTGTTGAGGAAGTGTGTCACTTCTCACAGGGGTGGGCTTTGAGGTTTCAAAAGTCTATATCCGCAGTGCTCTACACCCCTCACCCCAAGCCCTGCCTGTGGATCTCTCAGCTACTACTCCTGTGCCTGCCTGTAAGCCACTATCATGATAATGTCCCTGTCCCTGACTTATACTCTGAAATTGTAAGTAAGGCCCCAGTTGAATGTTTTCTTTCATAGAACCTTGATCATGGTGTCTCTTCACAGCACTAAGTCTCTTCACAGTATGTAAGAAAATTGTTTTATAAAAATTATTAAATATTTTATTTCATTTGATCCTTATCCTAAAAGAAAGGCAGGCTTATATTTTATCTTCATCTGGAAGGTGAGTTCAGCAGCACTGATCCCAGGGTTCTGTGGCTGGTAAATGACAGCCAGAACTTGAACCCAAGTTTTCACTTCAGAACCCTGGGCTCTGTCACCCAATAGTTCCTACAAATGAGCACTATTTATGCTGACAGAATAGTCCTGTAGTTTGAAGGAGTATCTAATAAATATTAATAGATGACTTCAGCTTACTATAATTGAGAACAACTTTTATGACTAGTTTTACATTTTAATCAGAGTTCAATCAACATTTTGGCTTAGCCTCAAAATTTTGTATAAAGCTTTGTGCTTATAGCATCCTACATATAACCCTTAAGCTTCTGTAAATATTTTGCTGATTAGCCACTAGCATTGGAGTGGTTAAATACATCCTTATGCAAAAATGCCACTCTGGTCCGTTCTTCAATTTCCCATTAAATAGAAACATAACCTAGACTTAAGTAAAACCTCAGGAATGATATTAGATCACTTAGCTCTACTATTTTCAATATCAACAGCATAAATTAAAATGGGCGACTCCGGGCATATCTCTCTGCCTCTCTGCTCTCCATCCTCTTGCTATAGCACTATAACAATGCAAGCAGGATTTCTTTGTCATTTACACCAGGAGGTCTTCATCAGATCTTTCCCCAGTACTTCCTGCCATGTAACATCAGATGTGAGCGGCAGGATTAATTTCTTAGAGGCTAAATGTGCTTAATATCAACAGACTGAAATGGACCCACAGCTAAATACCTACCACAGAGCAGATAATTCAGGGAAGCCCTAAATATACATTCAGCTCATGAATAAAACATTCCAGAAATATCTTTTGTCTTGATTTGATTCCGTTAAAATCAACTTCAGAAGTAATATGTGAAAACCATGGAGCATTCACCAACTCTGGACCACGGAGTTTGAACAACGGAGATCAATCCTTTCACTGTGTGAGTCATAAAGCAGTGCTCACAAATCAAAACACTGCACCCTCTGGGGTTTCTCCTATTTCTTTCTAGACAGTACAGATAACCTCCATTTATCTGGAGAGACATGGATTGTCACATTAGTTGGTGTTTTTAATGAGTTTTGTGCATAACGTTTATTTCCAGAATTTGCCTCAGACCAGACTAAAACTGATGTAAAATTCCTATCAAACTCTTAGGATTTCCACTTCAGCTAGTTTTAAACTTTCTGAACCTTGCTGCCCAAACAAAGTCTAGGGATTTATTTTATTACATTTACCCTCAAAACCAGCCTCCTCCCCCAAGTTCCCCTGAGTGTAAGGTTTTTTCCCCTCAAAAATGAGGCTATAAATGCCTATAGACTGCATGGTCCTAACAGTTGGGAGCTGCAATCCATTGTTTTATAACTGGGGATCCTGGGGACAGGGCATTGTGGTTAACAAATGCTTTCTCTCCCATCATAATGAGCTCCTAGGGGATCCAAAGACTCACTTTTGGCACGTGTGGATTAAATTCCACAGCTCTGTGAATGGCTTCTACTGCATTCATCTCTGCGGTGCTCAGCCCCCGCCGAGATGCAGCCTCCGGAGAGAATCTGAAAGACAGAAAGACAGACATCATGCAGTTGGACCACTGCCTGGGCAGCTACCCAGGGAGCGGGTATACGTGAAGGGCCCTTAAGAGCACCTGAGCCATGGGCACAAGCTCTCCAACTACCTCAACAGGGGACCGGGGAGTTACCCCTTCCACCAAGCGAACAAAAACCCCAGCGGAAGCAGAGAGCGGGCTTACACTGAATGGCGGCAGGACTTCTATCCATCTGTCAACTCACTGTCTAAATAGCTAATCTAAATTTTCTGCAAGGTTCCTGCTTAGGTGGGAGCAAGGTGGGGACTGACAAGGGCAGACAGTGTAGGAAAAAGAGAATCCTGGGTTACAGAAGAACGCACTTGGTTCAAAACAGAACTGGGGAGAATTTTCAGGGAGGCTCCCAACCCAATGTCAGTGCTGCCAGGGAGGCCAAGTGGCCGCAGCTTCAGCAGCCTGTGTGGGCTGTGTGGGAGGGGAGTGTGCATGCCCCAACTGTGGGCAAGACACCTGCCCAAGGGAATGAAAAAAAGACCAGACCATGCAATCTCTTTCTCACCTCACACCCAGGGCTAACTCCAGAGCTGTGCTTGGCAGGCAGACACCACAGGGGAAGCTGTGGCAACCCTGGCCCTGCCCTCCCAAGCTGGAGTCGCTGTGTAGGGAGAAAAGATGTTGCAGTAGGTACTGGCGATCTACAGGATAAAAAAGAATGAAAGAAAATTACTCCAGTTTTGAAGTGCACACACTTAACAGCAAACCTGTCTGACACTGCAGAGGCTGCTACCTGCTCTCTGCCTTTAGCTGCTGCAAAGGGGAGGGGCTGTTTCAGGGAAATGTATTTATGAACTCAAAAACAATGAATCCATCTGTTCTCTTTAACCTGCCTGGTCATCCCTTGGATACTTGGGGAATGTCTATGTGCCATAGTCACCTGCCTGAATAAGGTGGGCAAATGTCCCATTGAGCTGGCGTCTCAAAATAAACAGACCAGGAGTGAGGCAAAGAATAGGAGAGGACCATCCCCCCTGCACTGAAGGGCCCAGCAACAGACAGCAAAATGGAAGGGAACACACACACACACACACACACACACACACACACACACACACACACACACACAGAGGGACAGAATTTTTTGTGTAAATCCCAAGCAGTCTTTTTGGTTTTACAGTCTGACAAAAAAATAAATAAATAAATAAAAAATAAAGAAAAAAGTCAGCCCAGAGGAATGCAGTGTAATGTAAATCCATGTTAGGAACCCACATACAATAAGTGGGGCCAGACGCTTCCTCCTTCTAGTAGTGAAATAAAAGATCAGCAGCTTTGGGGAAATGCATGCTTTTAAGCAGGGTCAAAAGGACCTTGGGAAGCTTCTGGAGAGAGCCCTCAGAGGTGACAGTAGGTCTCTTTATATCTGGCCAGCATTGGGAGCACACAAGTGACTGCTCACTTACTTGTCAGAGACAGCTCTTGCTTTGAGCAGGGCCGCTGTGTAGCATATTGTTGCCGACTTTGGTAAGCTTATATCTGTCAGGGAAAGAAAGTAAGAACCCTTGTAAATCTGCCGTCAAAGGGGTGATGTTCTAAAAGCACAAGACTAAGTCATATAAATCATAAACACAGGACAGGATAAATTAAGAATATTTAAATGATCACATAAGAACCCTAGCTCTTTCTTATAGTGGCAAAAATGCTATTTGTTATTTTGTCAGTAATTCATTCTTAAAATTCACCTGGCCTACTCTTCAGAAATCATCTTCTATTTTAAAATATGCATCTTATACCTTGAATTTAAGTAGAGAATATATATATAAATTCATAAATTTACTTGCTGCATGAACACCTGTGATATAGATGTAAATGAGACCTTTTTATCAGTTATAAAAATGACTCCGAATTATATGAAATATTAATGCCAGCAAAAATTAATCTGAATTTAAAATACCCACAAAGCTAAATGAAGTATTCTTTAATAGGTTAATTTAAGACAGGTTTCCTTCACATTAAAATTCAGAACTTCAAACAGTCCTTTTCACAACTGTGAAAGTCAAGGACACAGAGACAGAAGCAGGGTCTCTCTGATGAGTGTACGTGGTAAGGGGTCCACAGAGTGATCACTTTGAAAAGTGTCCAAGTTTTCTCATTCAAATTCATGATCAGTCTTCTTTCATATTAAAGCTTAACCTGTCACCCAGAAAGACAATTTTATAAAGTTTCTAGAAAGTTCCAGGTGGAAAGGTGGAGCGGCTGTGAGATGCAGATGATCAGTTTACAAACAAACACTGGTACAGAATACAACTGAAAACCAATGGACTGAAAGGCGCAGTCTCCGCCAGTGGTACATTATTTAAATTGGAATTCCATTCTTTTCAAAATAGGGCAGTTGGTATTTCTTTAGCACTTGTTACCCACAATTTCCCACTGAGGTGGAAACAATTTCTTTGGAAGGGGCATGTTTGGAGGTCAGTGGACAACTTGGAACCACATAGGTTCTGGGAATCAAACTCCAATGGCCTGCCTTGTACCCTTACTCACTGAGCTGTGTTGCCAGTCCCAAAACATCTTCTTAACTCAAAATAAACTAGGGCTGGA
Organism: Rattus rattus; assembly: GCF_011064425.1. Classification (NCBI taxonomy): domain Eukaryota; kingdom Metazoa; phylum Chordata; class Mammalia; order Rodentia; family Muridae; genus Rattus; species Rattus rattus. Next base: position 121,068,240 of record NC_046159.1, read on the forward strand.
GAGAAAGCTGGGTCACTAAAGGAAATTACAATATGCTTTCTCCCACATGCCTTGAAATTTACCCTTAATGTCTGGCATGCCCTATAAATCTCTTCACGGGACTGTTTGCAACTTTTGAAGGGACTACCACAATTGGCTGGTGGCAGCAGCGGAAAAAGTCATTCCTTTAAAGAAAACTGCTTCAGCTTCCTGCTGTAATGACGATGGACTGAACCCCTGAACATGTAAGCCAGCCCCAATTAAATGTTGCTCTTTATGAGAGTTGCCTTGGTCATGGTGTTTCTTCACACGATGGAAATTCTAACTAAGACACTGTGAGAAGGTGTGTACAAAATTTTAAAGGCTGACAACAGTGATAGAAAGAGAACTCCGTAGTTCAAAATGTGTGAGGCAGGTTCATCAACAAATACACTGGTGGAGCCAGCCAGAGACAGACAGATAGACAGACAGGCCGACAGGGGCATCATCTGAACATCTTGCAGATGCATGGTACCCAAACTCCCTGTGATTTGTCACAGAAAAACGTTAATATCAGAAGCTGTGAGTAAAGAGTAACAAGTTATCTGCTTGCCCATACTGTCAGAATTTTCATTCTTTGGAAGAGACTAAAACGTAAGCTAGAATATATCCTTTGCTGTGCCTGCAGCAGGATATCACCTCATTAACATATTTTCCCTAAAATATTCAAATAGGCAGGAGCTGTTGTTTTGGGCTTATTTTAAGAAACTAGAAAGACTACATTGGATTTATTACAGACTTCTTGCATTCCATCCCTACCACTCTGATTCCTGGCTCCTCTAAAGCTCAGACTTGGTAACTGAGGCCTATTATACTTTTTAAAGGGACTTTTGCTAATATTAGAAGTACAGGAAAATGTGAAAACAGTAAAAAGAATTTCCCCAAAAGGGCATTATTTCACATAATCATAGTATCAAGAACAAAACAAAACAAAACAAAACAAAACAAAAAAAACAAAAACCCTGTAGCTGACATTGCTACAGTGATTTGAGTAAAGCTTGGCGTTGCCCATCTCCCCATCTTACATATACTCAAGTATGCACCTGTGCTGTTCAGAGTCACGTGACACCACCACCCACCAAGATAAAGAACTGTTCTGTGGCACAGAGCATCCCCTCACTGGCCATTTATGCTCGTTCCCTCCCTATCCTTCCTGCACATGCTGGTCACAAGTCTGTTTCCTGGACTTGGGCTTGCCCTGTTATTTCATGCTCTGTCACTATGGAAAAATGATAAAATGACAAGATAAACAGACTATCAGATTTGTCACAGAAAATGTTAATGATCAGAGAGTAACACGTTATCTGCTTGCTCATACTGCCAGGAACTAACTTTCATTCTTTGGAAGAGACTAAAATGTAATTGTTTGTAGACTATTTAGTTTGTTTTGTGATGACAGACTAACTCTACAGTAGCTTTCTGCCTTTTACAAGAGGCATTAAGCAACAATTACCATAAACCCCCTTAAGAATTGGAATTTGGGTTGGGGTATAATTCAGGGGTAGATCATAGTTAGCATGCACAAGGCCTTGGGCCGAATCTAAACACACACACACACACACACACACACACACACACACACACACACACACACACACACAATGTGCTATTATAATTAAAAACTAAAATGAAAGGAAAGGGTAAGTACAAAACTACAAAATTCACCCCATTACTTAAAAAGGGATGCTAACGCTATATTTCTCAAAAGCCAACATGAACTGCTGGTATTTGCCTAATTTTTCTCCAACTCATGTTTCTACAAGTCCTTTTCTGAAAGGGGAAGACATTTGCCCATGTATGTTAATATGTGAAATCAAACTAGTATCACAGTCTTTCACTAGAAGCCAGTCTTGAATGTCATTCAGTGGGAAGCCCGCAGCCCACAGACTTTTCATGGCTGAGCACTCTTCAGGGTATGCATACACTAGACACTTACTCTCTTATTACTGGACATTTGGCTTGCTTTCCAGTGTTAGTCTACTCTAACGAAGGACACTGGGACTATGATTCTTATGCACACTTTGAAAACACTCCTTTCTCTTGGTCATGTGACTGAAAACAGAACAGCTGAGTTAAAGGGTAGATATTTAACTTCACTGATGGGTGCTACACATGTATGTTTCGCCCTCGTTGGTCACACAGGCATATATCTTAGTAAAAAGCCATTCTCCACTACCCATAAGACATGCATATGACTGTGTCATTTATACCTCAATAGTCACTTATATTTGTTAAAACCAACAACTGTGTTTCTATAAGTTCCCATGTATGTTAATGTGTGAAATCTGCCTTTTTCTGCCTTTTACAAGAGACAATAAGCAACAATTACCATAAAATCCTCTTGAGAATTGGAATTTGGGTTGGGGTATAATTCAGGGGTAGATCATACAGTTAGCACACAAAAGGACTTGGCTCAATCTAAACACACACACACACACACACACACACACACACACACACACACACGAGGTATGATATTATAATTAAAAATTGAAACAAAGACACTTCTCTTACCAGTGTGATCTTCCTCACATTTTTATTGACCTTCAATTGCTTGCCATAATCTTCAATTTCTCTCTAAGAACCTAAAATCCACTAGTTTCACCTTCTATGACAAGACACTATCAAATTACTTCCCAAGTCAGCCCTACAAACATTAAAGTAGTTAAAATGTCTCTTTTATACCACTTTCCCAGGGTGAGATCTCTCGTGTCTGAAATGACAGAACCTGCAAAGCTTTTCACCTAGCTGTGTCCCTGGCAATGTGTGGTTTAAAGTGACTTGGGAGGGCAGCGAGCCTCACAGTACCCCACCCCTGCCCAGGAGGAGCTCTAGGGACATGTGCTGCTCAAGGAGCCACCACCACTAGCATCCCATTGAGCACCAATCAGGCCTTTCACTGAGCCCCTGAGCTCTCATCTGTTCTGATAATGGTGTGGTCAACCAAATAAATCCCCAGGAAGCCTTCAAGCTGATTTCAGCCAAAATTTGATTTTCTTCCCCCTTCCACAGAGGCCATGAAAATGTTCTGAAAGTTGAAAACATCCAGGCAGAATTTCACATGTGACTCCATTCTATTCTGGATCTTACTAATTCTGTAGCGTTAATTTTACTGCTTTCCCCATGGCCATCCAGCTTCTTAGTCATCTTTCTGATTCAAGCTGCCACCCATAACTTTACTCCATCTGTGCATTTCATAAGTATACCTTTCTCTCCACATCACTACTCTATCAAAGTTACTGCAAACAGTTATCGAGAGCTTCCTAAGCAGAAGGCCTTGCTATTACTTCATCCTCAAAGTAACAGTATTTATAGAAATTTTTTTTAAAACTAGAATGAAGAAATAATGTCAATATCACAGCTGGAATAAATACAAAGCATTTCACATGATCAACAACTGTACCATCTTGTCCCTAATTTAAAAATATTGGCAGAGGGCTATAGGATGCATGCCGTAATCTTTGCACTTTGGAGGCTGAGGTAGAAGGATTGTGAGTTTCAGGTCATATTGTACACAGAAAAACATGTCAAAAATATCAACAACAACAAAAATTGACAAAAAATACCAAAAAGGAAATCTGGGACCATGTTCTAGATATCATTATTATTTGCAATTGGCTATAGTGCTATAGTAATTATATATATATATATATGTATATATATATATATATATATAAAATATATAGTGGTTTTATACACACACCACACACACACACACACACACACAATGTTCCATGTAAACTATAATAACAACATTTAAAACATTAACAAATGTTTTGTTTCAAGATATAATCAGGGCCATGGCATCCCTCCAATTTAGAAACATGAAAGAAACTGGCCACTTAAACTAATAAGATAAACATTTAAAAACTATTGTATATACTATAAATATTTTCACAGCTACTCTCTCATCTGTGTTTATTTGCTGCACATTCTCCAGTGCACACATCCTGGAATTTCAGTCACCTCTATCTCTGCTAAATGCTCATAAAACACGTAATTATGATTTCTAGAGTTTTGCTGGGATTTATTTATTAGCTGTACTTCTTAGAAAAGGACTGAAAAGCATTCTAGGACACAGATACAAACAAGCAGTTGTGATTTCTTTTACTAACATTGAATGCAATGCTTTCCCCTCCAAACAGTACTGACATGAAGTAAAGACAAAGATATAGATATCAGCCTAGCGTATCTATGGTTGTTCTTAAAATAAAATGTAGGCCCAGACAGGCAGAGTGGCATGCACAGCATTGTGGGAAGCAGGGAGAGAAGACCTCAAGGTCTGAACTAAGAGAGATAAGTAAAGGGAAGGGATGGAGGAGAGGGGGCTGAAGGACAGGCAGGCAGACTAACAGAGACTCTCGAGTGTTATGATAAAATATTCGTACAATTACTATTCCAGCATGTATCTTTGTCACCATCCCCAAACTACCAGTTGTGATATTTGATTTTATTTTCCCTCTCATATTATCTTATACTTTATTCACTGTTTTGTATAGACCATAACCTTACACCTTCAAATACCCAGACCTTTTCTTCCTTAAGATCCTTACTACCCTAAATACAGCACACTGGTATATGCCTTACTTGTAGGAACACCGTTATTTATCATCTGGTATTTGCATTCCTTTTCTTTTTCTGTATATGTAATGTGTGTGATATGTGTGTGCATAGAATATGTATTGTATGTATGTATGATATGTGTGTGATATGTATGATATGTGTGTGATATGTATGATATGTGTGTGATATGTATGTTGTGGTATGTATGTATGTGTGTTTGATATCTGTGTGTGATATGTGTATGTGATATGTGTGTGATATGTGTTCGGCATATGTATGTATGTGTGTGATATATGTGTGCATGTGTATGTATGTGTGTGATATCTGTGTGTGATATGTGTGTGCATGTGTGTGTGATATCTGTGTGTGATATGTGTGTGCAATATCTGTGTGTGATATGTGTGTGCGTGGTATATGTACATGTACCATGGGCATCCACAGGGGCCAAAAGGACAACGTTGTGAGTACTGTTTTATCAATGTATACCTAATTCCTTTGAGATGGGATCTCTGACTAAACCTGGAGTTTTAGTGGACATCAAATCTTTCTTTAGTGCCATCGATCTTTCTGTCTAGCACTCTATATCACTGTCTGGCTTTTTACATAGGTGCTGAAATCCAAGTCTTATGTTCTAAAAGCAAGGACTCTTACTCTCTGTGCCATGCCTGCAGCCCTGCCATCCTGATCTTTTCATATGCTTTAGTCATGTGTATTTCCTTTACATTTCCATTGGGAGTAACCATAATGTCATCAGAGTCATCCATATGTTCTAAAATATTTTCCTGTAAAATTGTTTTCATGTACCCTACCCTACCCTAAATCCATCAGCACCAGGTCAGTTACATTCAATGAATCTCCATTTATGAGTCCATATTTATCTTTCCTCTGAGTTAAAGAAAAAGCCCATGCTTTGGTTTTTGCTATTGTTTCTTTCAAATTCAAGAAATATTTCTATGCATGCTGCTGCTTTTATGATTAAGCATCTTCATTTAAGAGTTGACCTTTGGATGAAGTAGAATATCACTGCTGTGCTTTGACTACTTTGGCAGTCCCTAGGGTGCCAGCGAGAAACCAGTGTATCAGATGGTTTGATTAGCAAACAGAACTCACAGAACTACCCATGCATTCACAGCAAGCCTTCCATCATCACAAGCTCAGTCTGTGGGATGTTATACCTGTTCTCTCCCTGACCCTGTGTTTATCCTTATGTTGTCATATGATCTAGCAAAACCAGATAGGTGTTGATACACTGAGTGGCCAAGCAGCCTCCCTGTGTCTTAGGTACACTCCCTGAAGAGGTATCTATGGTTGCAACTGTCTTTACAGACAGTTTGCTAAGGTTGGGAATCAGCAGAGAGCAAATGTCCAGTAGCTTACAATAGGGAGATTTGCTCACCTGGAAGACATTAGAGAGTATCTACACTGGGGCCCACTTGTCTAAACAAGAAACACAAATCCCCCTTCTCAGAAACTTCAATTGATGTTTATAAAGGCCTCCAAATGCCCCTGGGGATCACACGGTACTCAACTGTAGTATCCCAAAGTCACTTCTCCTTAAACAATTTCACTCTCAGGACTGAGAGCTTTAGAAAAATGTCCATTTTCTGTCTAAGTTTGGGTTTTATTTCTGTGAAGAGACACCATGACTATAGCAACTCTTATAAATATTAAAATATTAATTGGGGCTGGTTTATAATTTCAGAGGTTTAATCCTTTCTCATCATGGCAGAACACAGTGATGCGCAGGCAGACACGATGCTGGAGCAGGAGCTCAGTGCTCTCCATCTTGATCCACAGGCAACAGAACTAGACTGTGTGCCTCACAGGTGCAGCCTGAGCAGAAGAAACCTCAGGGCCCTCCCCACAGTGACACACTTCCTCCAACAAGGCCACGCCTTCTAATGGTGCCACACCCGGAGCCATGCATTGAAGCACACGAATCTACAGGGGCCATTCCCATTCTCCCAACCTCGAGTCAGGCAAGGGCAGAGTGTGAGCCCATTATTGTGATCTTAGACAATGAGGGCAGGTGGGAGTTCTCCTTGGAGACGGCCTCCACATCTTAGACCATGAGGGCAGGTGGAGTTCTCCCTGGAGACGGCCTCCACATCTTAGACAATGAGGGCAGTGGAGTTCTCCCTGGAGACGGCCTCCACATCTTAGACCATGAGGGCAGTGGAGTTCTCCTTGGAGACGGCCTCCACATCTTTCAGAGTCCTTTTGAACAAGATCCCAGCCCAACAGAGCTTTTCAGGTCTGTTTCCTGTGCATTTCACTGCACGAATCTCCTGCCATTTGCTGTGCCTCTTGTCTATTCCTCTGCAATACGAAAAATTGGAAATCCTCATCAAAGGCATACTGGTCATGCCCCACCCAGCTTCCATATGGTCCATATGTTCCAAAAATTCAATACAAGCACATTCACTGTCCACATCAGTTCAGATACCACCTCCTCCAAAAATGATCTCACTTCTCATCGCTGGATGAAGCATCCATCTCAGGTTAAAAGCTACCATCACAGCCCTTATCCCTTCCAGTGTTTCTTCCCATATTTCCTTCAATTTGTATTCTATAGAAAGAAAATGCTGTTTACCTTGAGCTCTTTGTAACCACAACACAAAGCAATGTATGAAATATACTTAGTAGTATCTCCTGAGTAAAATCTAAATTAATGTATCCACATCTCAAATTTCTTGACATTAGCATCATTCAATATAACAATATCCACATCTAGTTTATCTCCTGAAAGTCAAAAGCAATCAGTGTTGATGGGAGTTTTTATGAGGAAACCATGAGTGAATTGTTTCTCAAGGTGTGTTTCTTGCAATTATCTTTCCTCTAGAGTTCCAACAGGAGGTATGGCAACTTGCTAGTGCTCTCATCAAGATGCCTGATTGAAATAACAGTGGAAAGCAAATGGGCATGGTGGAGAAACCAGTGAAGGCAGAGACAAGGGTGAAGTGAAAAAGAATCTTCATCTTGAAACAAGATACTAATGGCACCTCTTTGGCTCCTCCTAGACCCTTTACTGGAACACTACTAAAAGAAGGTCATTTTAGGGGGAATGACTTGAATTTTCCAAGGGCTCATAAGAACAAAAATTCAATGTAATAATCTTGAAGAAGGATTCATGGAACAAAACTCCAGATAAAACAATTTAAGAGGCCAATCTCTTTGATCTCATTTTCTTTTGTTCATCTACCAACGATAATGAACAAGATGTGGTTTAATAGAACATTACTGTTCTTATGCATGAGACAGATCAAGCAGGGATCAAGTCCCATATCTATGGTTCTAAAAAGCTTTGAAAGGGTAGAATCTTGCAGATAAATAAACCCCAATCTACCTCACAAATGACACTACCCCATAATGGCATTTCCATTTCTGATTCATTCACTAACAACAGATGTTCCAAATGACTACTCCATTATACAGGGGCCCAAGAAAAACATGACACAGAGCTTGTTCTCAAAGACATTATTTCTCTGCACAGCTTGTGGTATGTCTGAAATAAATGCATCAAGTATTGATTCACCTTCATCAAATATATCATTTATGGGGTGTGTGTGTGTGTGTGTGTGTCTGTGTGTGTGTGTGTGTGTGTGTGTATAATATATGTATTATATAACATCTTTTTATTCTAGAGTATAAACAAAGTTACACAGGTCACATTAAGCCCTTAATCAATATGTACCTAAAACATTTTCTATATAATGTTTTAATACATCCTTGATGAAATAATTTGAAACAGTTATCCTACTTACTCTCTGCAATCCTGTACAAACTACAGGTTGATCATCTATGCTCCAAAGTCCAAAACTTTTAAGCACAATTCAAAAAGCTTTGGATTTTAGAAATGTTCAGATTAGGAACACTCAATTATGCAAAACACAAATTCCAAAATAGAAGCCTCCAAATATAAAACACATCTGGCCCCAAGCACTGCTGACATGGTATTCCATGTCTCTCTTCTCGTGTGGACAACAAACGGGCATCACCTCTATCAGACACACTTGACGTTCACATTAACCCAACGAAGGTTGTACTCACAGATTCTCCTGAAACCATGAACCAAACAAACAAAAATAAGAAAATGAAAGAACAAAGACATTATAGATATATGCACTTATGACAAGCGTCTGTGGACTGTGAAATGCTATATGCACCCTATTGTATGATGCTCTCATCCTTCTGGATGTATTCAGGAAACATTCTACCCTTACTCCTAGCCATGATGTGAGAGAAACAACAGCAATGTAGAGACCTACCCTTAAACTCTGTTGTTGTTAGTTCCAGGCAATGTGAGGTCTTTTTGCCCCACCTCCAAGAAAGCTAATCCAACGTCCCCTTTCAACCAAAGAGGAAAATTCACTGAAGAAATAAAAAGGATTGATATACAAAAACCTCAAAAAAATGTGCCATCTGGGATTTCAATGATTCAATCGGGAAATTCTACATGGCCTTAGTAATTTTGGGCAGGGGGAAGAGCAAGGAACATGCGTTCAGCTACACCCAGAAAAATTCATCTTATGCTGCAAAGCCAAACACCAGATGTGATTTGCAACTTTTGGACTGGATTACCCCAGAAGTTCTGTCAAAGGGCCCTTCTGTGGCTGGTGCTTTGGAGCCAAACACGGCAGTTTCAGTGATGGTAATGGCTGGCTGGGGAGGAATGTTACCTTGGTAAATTATGATAACTGGGCAATAAGGATTACCAAAGCCAACATAAATTCAGGGGGTTTGTGAGTGTGCCAACTATGTGCATTACAGATGTATGCACTTATGAACAGTCTTCTCCATCATAAGAGACAAGTTCCTCATGCATGCAGTCCTTGCTGAAATGACATCCATTATTAGAACTCATGCTTACTACATACATATCCCATCATCTGACAGACTATCATCTGTGATTGCAAAGGCCTAGACTTCTCGGCAGCTGACCTCTGGTGTCCGAATCAGGAGGGCACCTAGTTCAAAGCTCCGCAAAGCTTCACAGTAATTCATGCTTATAAGCCTGAAGCCACAGCTATGGTATCAGCAATGATGATTATTTTCTTGCCTAAGAACTAACTGCTTCATTGGCCCATCTTTTACACTAAAATTCTCTTTAATCACTTGCCTAACATACTTGATCATTTCCATAGCAGCTAGTCCAGGAAACAGAGCTGGGTTAGGTTTAGAATCACTAAAATGGTCTGACAACCCTTCAAACCTTCATTTGCTAAAGCAGCCTAATCTTGTGGTGAACATTTTAGAAGTTGAGTGTACCTATAGTATCAGAACTTGGGTTACTGCTTGGCTGAAATGCACTGTCTTGAAGGTCTGAATAATCTGATCATGATGAATATGGATTTACTCACTGGTCCTTCTGAGTCCTCAAACACCTTCTTGTTCCTGCTTTCTTCAAAAGCAAACAGAAAACAGACTACAGATAGACCCAAAGTGTCCAGTGTCCATTTCACAAATGCTAGTGCGAGCTGGTTACAAGGGCTTGGACAAGGAACAACCTGACTGTGAAAGGACCAGTCCAAAGCTTGTTTGCTGAAGTCTCAACACAGAAACTTTCTTCTTTATGCTCTGTGTCCAATCTGTTGAAATGAAAGCATTCCTTCTACATTAGAATCATGCACTGTTTTTGGAGTATGCCCTTTGTAGATTACCAGCTGACAGGTAACAAAGCTAATTTACCATGGGTTTAATGTTACCAGTAAACTGTGTTGATGTAATTGTCACATTTGTGACTAAAAAAAAAAGAAGGAAAAAAAGAAAAAGAAAAACAAACAAAAAACCAGCTGCTATTCCTAGGAAACTTTATGTCCCTAAATTTAGAGCCACCAGTAGAAAGTTAATAGTGTAAATATCCAAAAGAGCTTGGGTCTGTGTTTCTGTTTGTGCATATTGCTACAAGGCTGGAGGAGCTCTGTTACACTTTGAATGTGAAATGGCCCTTACAAGACTCAAGTGTTCTATGGGAGAGGCTTTAGACCCTTTAGCACCTGGGGCCTACTTGCTAGACACAGGCCACCATGCCCAGCCCCATTTCCAGTCCACACTCTCCCCTTCTTGGTTCCCCAGATGTAAGAAGTGGAAGCAGTGAACATGGACCTTCACAGACCAAGCAGCTGCACCTTCCCTTCACGGCAGGCTGAAGCTGAACACCAAAATACATTTTTCTCCCTTAGGGTGTTTCTGTCAAATATTTTTCTCATACTAGAGAAAAAAGCAATGAACATTGAATCCAAAGGAATGCTTTGTCACTGTATTAGGAGTCAAAATTCAATGTTTCCGTTTACAGCTTAAGAATTAATTTCAGGTGAACCTGAGAAATTCTGTTCTTATAATCAAACATTTCTATTATCGCTATGATTAATTTCCATGATAGGTCACATGCTGGCTTTGTGAGGAAACAGGACTGGCTCTTATGCTCATATTTCAGGTGACATTTAATATATAGCTTTCTACTTAAATAAGATTGGCCAAGGCTAGAAAACCTGAGGAAGAGCAAGCTCGGCTCTGTAGAACAACTAACAGTCTCTCAATTCCTACTCCGCGCCTCATAGTTCTCAATACCAAACACGAATTACACCTCTCTAACCAACTGCCTGCTGTGTTGTCTCAAGTGGCTGAACTTTCTAAGCCTTGACTATTTCCACATAAGGAATGGAGGCCCAGAAGGTCAAGTCCTCTACCCTTAATGCTTTTTGAAATCCTAGGGATTATTAAGTAAAACCAGCAGATGTAAATGCTTCTCCATATACTGTGTATTCAGCACAGTCACATTCATTGGTGTGGTGGGAGTCCTTTAAAATTGAAATGCACAGATTATAATGAATCAGATATATGGATTATTCACCTCTCTGCCATCTTAGACTTTGAGACTAAAATTTTTAACCTTTACTCTCAAGATAGCCTATAAACTTTCTGGAAAGTGGATCCAAAGATTGTAGTAGTTTTTACAATGCTTTTAAAAGAAGTTTCTGATGACTTCAGAATAGTGAAAATATTCCATATATAACAAATACATGGGTGGAAAAATTCGATAAAACCTAAATCAAATTAATGCTATACATCAAATTCCTTTTGTGACAAAATTAAATAGTTTGATTGAAGATGAAAGCCATATTTTAAAGATAGCATCAGAAAGGCAAGCATATTTAGATATACCTATTTCCTTGATTACAAGGCAAGTTGCATCATGGACACTCTGCACGATGGCCCCAGTCCACACATTATACCTTTGTATGAAAAGTAAAGTCCAAGCCACTACCTAAAGACTATACATGGACTGACCCTGGACTCTGAACTCATAGGTAGCAATGAATATCCTAGTAAGAGCACCAGTGGAAGGGGAAGCCCTGGGTCCTGCTAAGACTGAACCCCAGTGAACTAGATTGTTGGGGGAGGGCAAGGGGGGGGAGGATGGGAGGGGAACACCCATAGGGAAGGGGAGGGGGGAGGGGGATGTTTGCCTGGAAACCGGGAAAGGGAATAACACTCGAAATGTATATAAAAAAATAAAATAAAATAAAAAGGAATAAAAAAGAAAGAAAAGTAAAGTCCATCAATGCAGCAAGACTCACATTTATGGCAAACACATGAGTTTTAGAGTTAACCCTACATAGATCTGAATTCCAGCTCTGCAGTTGTTTAGGAATGTGTGAGTTTGCAAGTTATGTAAATTCACAACACTTCAGTTTGTACATCTGCTGAAATGGAGTAAGCATTTCCTTACAGAGTTGCTATGAGGGTATAGCTAATGTGTATAACATGTTTAAAGAACGGTATTGATTTTTTAAAGTTACAGATTCTACCAAAAGCAGACAGCAGTAAGTAGTGGTGAAGAGGGTAGATCTGGAGTCCACACCATGGCTTTTCTCACTGACTTTCTCTTTCTTAGAATGTTCATATCATGTAAACAATGACTTTCTACAGCTGATCTCTTTTCTCTTATACACACACACACACACACACACACACGGCATTGGTTTGACAGTTCAGGGATTATCATCAACAAGATAATTCTCAGACACAGTACAACACTAAATGAAGCTACAATAGCACCTACCAAACTCATATATGAAAGCTTGGACAACATCTGGACCAACATACTATAAGAACCCAGTATATTAGCTGTTGTTGCTCTGTTACTTTAGTCACTGTGTGTTTAGGGCACTGTGGTGGTTAAGAAACTGAAAAGGAAAGCAACTGAAACCCTTCAGAAACGACAATCTGGATTTTAGACAAATGTGTAGAGTAACAAAGCATGAGATATTAGCTCAATGACAAAATCAAAATTGGAGTGGAGATCACAAGGAAGTGTGACCAATTAATCTGTAATCCTAGAAAAGGCAGTTTTCACCGAATCTGTTTGTTGGAAGAAGGATTTGTGAATATCAAGAATTTTCAAACTCAAAACTTTCAAAGTCAAATTTTCTTCCTTTTATAATAGTAAAAAGTTGTGATGCAAGTGAGAATATATTCTGTTTTCCTCTTCTCCCTAAAGCATATTTCTTAGTTTTTTCCCCCTCTCCATTCTTGTCATTTTTCTAAATCCTTTTTACAAAGGTCAGAAAAGCATCCCTAATCCCTTCATGTCACTTCCCAGAACATGGCTTATAAAACTTAGCCACTTAACAAACAATAAAGGACTGCTGTGCCCATAAACCATCCCAGAAACAGCCACCCAACCAGAACATTCCAACTTGGAGAGATAACATAATCCTGTTGTTTTGGGTGTGACTCTGTGAAAGGGATGGAGGGCTGCGGTTCAAGATGCTGTGTCTAGCAACTTAGATAAGCATGACTGAAGCTGAACCAGGGCAAAGCACAGGGTGCCCCATAAGCTGTCTACTCCAGGAGCACAAAAGCACTCACTTCCTTGAACAGGGCCAGATAAAGGACTAGAAGTTCAGTCAAGATCCTTTGGGCCTTCAAGAAAAGCATCAGGGATGAACATCAAAGAGCCATATCATGGGATGGGATAAAGAGCAGGAGACATGTTCTTCCAGTCCTAAGGGGCTGCAGCTCACCCTTAAGAACAGTAACTTCAGCAGTCAGTTCATTAGCTTTCTACTGTAAGTGATACAAGCACGAGCCAAGTCAGCACCAAAACTCCCCTCAGAGTTCAGTGGGCGTTAGGTCAGCTGCACTCTATTGACAACGGCTGAACTCAAAGCCTCTAATGAGGCCGTTCAGCAACACGATGTGTCCTGCCACCAGTGAGACTCTTTTTCCATGAATAATGAACAAGAACATCATTTCTGTTGCCAGGTATACAACATAAACAAAGCTCAACATGGGCCTTGATAGGGCGAGCTTGTCCATTTGAAATAAAGGAATTTTTCAAAGTGCAAGCCAAGTTTTAGTGGAGGGTGGGACAGGCTGTTATAACAAGTAATGTGAACATATGTTATCAGAATTTAATAAATCAGTTTTTGATTGTTGAGGAATGGAGGCTGGGCAATGGGATACATTGAGACAATGAATAAGTCCAAGTGAGTTCATTTCTTTACTTGGCAATCAGTTTTATAACACAAGGCTGATGATTTCTGTAATGAACTGAGATACTTATGAAAGGAGTCTTGAGACTTGTGATCGAAAGGGCTTTTTAGTTAAAGCCTTACTTCTTAAGGCTTATTGGGCTAAGTAGAGATCAGCACTGATGACAAGAACAACAACCTTACATCAGGCAAAATGCATTGCCAGGTAGAGCCATGGCATGAGACCACCTCGTTTGGTACTAAAAGGCACTCAATAATGAACATTGTGCCCACAATGATGTATAGCTTACATCTCCAAGCTTCAACTGAACAGTGAGATTCTAGAGAATAAACAGAATAAAAATGAGCTGATGTGAAGGCCAAACACTCTTCAGTTTGTTTACTTTAGGTATTCCACAAATACTTTAAAATCAGCTCCATACTAAGGAGTGTATATCTTGTTACACAGGGTATGCATATCTATACAGGCAAACTGATGCCATCCCTGGCTAAAGTCTTTTAGTTTTCATCAATCTGAACAAGAGTTTGGGAAAAACAAACACAAACAGGCTCACAAAAGCTCAGTTTCCTTAATAGCAGAGGATAACAACAGCATCCCTTAGGGAGGATTTCTGTCAAAAATAAGATCCAAATGATATAGTTGGTTCTCTATATTTGAAGAATTCCAGAAAGTCTGAGATCTGAGTAATACTTAAATGGACTAATAAGGCTTACTAAAGAAAGAATATTTTACAATGCATAAAAAATATTATGTAGTATAAGTAACCATGCTATAATGTCAAATCTATAAGCAAACACATTCTATGGAGAAAATTGTTGAAATAAGTCAGAAGAGTATGGAGTTTTATAGAGTCTAAGCATAGCAGGAAATTATGTATATAACTTTTATATTATTAAATACTAAATGCATAAATGTCACTGTAAACAGGTTAGTTTTAAATTCTCTATCAGTTGGTAACAGGTAAAGTAGAAAACACTTATGAGGAAGTGAGCACACTGGCGAAGGGCCTTCAAAGGCACTACATAAAGAAATGGGGGTAGTCTCTTACTAAGGAAGACACACAGGAAAGAGAACAGAACGTGATCTCAAACATTTGCTGCACCATCACTCGTGCCAAGACAATTAGTTGTTCTTTATTGATCTAGAACATAAACAAGGTCACGAGACAGTGATCACAGTGAACTTGCAAGGTATCATGGGAAGATCACTTAGTACTACTCAATCTGACATGGGGTGTCTTTTGATCAGGAGGGAACCAAGTAGAGACACACAGCTGCCTGGCTGGGAGAGTATGAGCAAGGTGTGCCAAGTTCAGGTAAGAGGGCAGCACAAGCCACATAAGTTTCTGCCTGGGTAAGCACTAAACTGAAGGTGCTAGAGAATGACCATCAGAACACTATAGGTGACAATTCTTAGAGTGATATCAAAGTCCTACTTGAAATTGCCTTTCCTATCTAATCGCTGAATTATGTCAAGGAGAATAGAGTTCTCAAATGCATAAAAATAGCGAAGGACTTACCATCATACTTTGCTAAGACTGCCTGAACATCCGCATAGGCTTGGAGTTCCAGAAGAGCTTCTAGAAGGTTTTCATGGATATTGAACATGCTTAAGAGGGGAAACTCCTTCATTAACTAGGAAAGAAGAGACCAGGGGAGTAATTAATACATGTGTTTTATATTTTTACATTTATATTTAAGAAATAAAAACTATATATGTAGTAAATAATTCCTATAGTCAAGTATTTTAAGAAATAGTTCTTGAGGCTGGGGAAATGGCTCAGTCAGAAAAGTGCTTGACACATAATCTTAAGGCCTTGAGTTCAATCTTCATAACTCTTATTAAAAACAAAAACAAACAAACAAAACTCCAGAGTGAGTCTTGTAATCTCCATGCTGTGCTGGAGAGGTCATGGCAGGAGAATCCCTAGGGCTTGCTGGCAGCTAATTTAGCTGAATCAGTAAACTTGACATTCAGTGAGAACCCTATCTCAAAACAAAAGAAAAAGGAAAGGAAGGAAAGAAAAAAAAAATACCCAGAAAACAAGATAGATACCAGACACTGTCTTTTGGTCTGCACATATATATGTATACACACAAATGTGTACACACACACACACACACACACACACACACACACACACACACACACACACACACACACACACGTAAATATTTATTTTTTACAGTATAATGGATACAAAATTGTCCTGTTTATGTAACACAAATATATAGGGACCCAGAGATGGCTGGGTTGGTGAAGTGAGGACCTCAGTTTGATTCCTAGCACCCATTCTAAAAAGAAACATGGGTGCAACAG
Organism: Rattus rattus; assembly: GCF_011064425.1. Classification (NCBI taxonomy): domain Eukaryota; kingdom Metazoa; phylum Chordata; class Mammalia; order Rodentia; family Muridae; genus Rattus; species Rattus rattus. The sequence continues at coordinate 121,084,641 of NC_046159.1, forward strand.
ATTGCTTCTGTAGCTCCCTGAATGAGGAGGCAGAGACAGGCCTACCCTGGAGCTTGCTGCTAGTCAGCCTAGTCTAGCTAGCCTCAGGTGGAGAGATGCAGCTGTCTTGTTCTGTCTGCAGAACACGGTGAGCGGCTAAGGAAACCAAGCTATCGCCTGGAGGCTGGCATGAACTCCTCCCTCTAGAGGAGATGCTAAAGGCGATTCCCGTGTCTCCTCTCAGGGAGAGAGCCACTCTCCTTTAGGGAAGCAGCTCCTGGAAAGCTGACCACATTTCCAAGGATGGCACCACACCCAGGAGGATATTGGCAGCACAAACAGAACTTGAGAGGATTGAAAAACAAAGAAGACACAAAGATGGATGAGTAAGGAAGAGGGGTAGATCTGGGGGCAGTTGAGAATGGATGACTATGATAAAAACAATTGTATGGAATTCTCAAAAATAATCTATCAAAATATTTTTAATTTTAAAAAAGTTTTGGTGAAAACAAAAGGCAACCTGACAACACAAAAAATCTGACCTCTGGCATGCACATGTGAACCTACACACACAAACACGCACATACATGAAAACACATACACATATATTATAATCCTTTAAAATGATAAAAATTACTAGATTATAAGCAAACATATTTAAATCATTAAAAGCTTTTTTCCCCGTTCTTTTAGAAAAATGACGAGTCTGAATTTGTACAAGTTTGAAGTGGAAAGAAACTCTAAAGAGAGAGGAGGCTCTCAGAACAATAGAGATGTCCAGTAACTTAAAACCATAAAGAGACTAAACCTGGTGAGGAAGGAAATATAGTCCACAGACTTTAAGTTACTGGTAGCTTGTGCAGAGCAATTTGGGTGGAAGGCAGAGAGTGAGAAGGAGAGGGATGGGGACTACTGCTGAAGCAGCCTGGACAAAACTGGGAACTAGGAAAACAGCTAGCTAGAAAGGAGTGTGGCCGAGAGAAAACGTGATAGAGATTGTGGGGGGGGGGGCATTGAGGGGATAACCTTAGTCTAACAGAGACCAGGGTCATTTGTTGGACCAGGGGAAAGGAGTGACACAAGAAGTTTAAAGACAAAGGTGGATGTGCACAATATCAAGAAAAAGTATCTGCTTGGAGTAAGGCCATCTTGAAAGCCAAACCAACTGGAGATTCCCAGAGCATAGTGACCACAGCTGTCATGGTTACTGCATGTCAGAGAGCAGTGGACATCATCTGGGCACACCGGCAAGGTATTCTATGGTTAGGTTGAACTGGCAAACTGGATGAAGTTCTGTAAAAAGGCAAGGAGCAAGAGATGTGCCAATAACAGGTATAGATTAATGGAACATACAATGGCTTCCAACTACATGAACGAGAATAGGCCCAAAGGGATTAAAGCAGACCAGTGTCCAACTGAAGTGAGGAGGAGAAAGGACAGACCAAGAATTTCCTGGTACATCTTCTCTTACAGAAGGGCTAAACTGCATCACGAAGGACAGAGAACCAGATTCTTTATAAAGTAAATTCATGTATTTGTGATGCTCTAGTTTAGTGGTTCTCAACCTATAGGCTGTAACCCCTTTGAGAGTCAAATGACCCTTTCTCAGGGGTCACATGTCAGATAGCCTACATTTTAGATATTTACATTATGATTCATAACAGTAGCAAAAATTATAGTTATGAAGTAGCAACAAGAATAATTTTATGACTGGGGACCACCACAACATGAAGAACCACATTAAAGGGTCACAGCATTAGGAAGGTTGAGAACCACTGATCTACTTAATCTTCTACATGGACAACTACTTTCAATTATAATATGATGACCTCTAAAAAGTTTATTAAACTTTTTATGTCAATATTCATGATAGAAACTATGCCAAGATAAACAATACTAAAGTATAGGTGTGCTAGCTAGTTTTATGACATCATGACACAAGCCAGAGTCATTGGACAGGAGACAGTCTCAATTGAGAAATACTTCAGTAAGATCTAGCTTCAGGTAATCCTGTAGGTCATTTTCTTATTGACTAATGCGGGAAGGCCCAGCCCGTTGTGCATTGGGATATCAGTTGATGGGTAATCATGAGTTCTACAGGAACGCAGGTTGAGCAAGCCATGGTGAACAAGCCAATAAGCAGCAACCCTCAATGGTCCCTGTGTCAACCCTTCCAAGTTCCAGCCCTGCTTGAGTTCTTGTCCTGACTTCCTTCAGTGATGAACCATGATGTGGAAGTGTAAGTCAATTCCTTCCTTCCCAACTTGCTTTTGGTCATGGTGTTTCATCATAGCCATAGTAACCCTAAGATAGTAGGCTAATTTACCACTAAACAGGAAATAAATGGATGCATGGTGTTGACTGTCTACTTCTTTTGTTAAGAATATGTTCAGTATCCCTTTTTTTTTTTTAAAGCCATGACTCATTTAGGACATCTTTTAGTTTAGTTTTGTTTTGAAACACAAAATAACATCATTTTACTACTAAAAACACCTATCAAAACCATTTTGTGTCCAAAAAACCCACGGTCTGAACTCCCAGAAAAAGGCCTGCAATATTTTCATTGCTATTAAAGGAAGCCGATGAGACAACCCACACACTGTGGATGTTCTGTAACCAATAAAAGTATTTCTTGTTCTGGTTCACTTTGGTTCTGGCTGACATCATCCTTTGATTTTTTTTCACTTTTTCTAATTAAAGCTTGTTAGAACTTAAGTTCTCTGTCACGAAGCAGCTGGCAACACAATAAAGACATTCTCTGAACTGTAACATTTAAACATTTATCACTTTTGACCTATTTTCAAGTAACAATCATATTTCAAGGCTACAAGTCATATTATGTAATTTTAAAATGTAATTCCAAATATTAGTTGTTAAAGCTTAAATATGGACTCTCCATAAAACCCAAGGAGACAAGTGTATGTCTGAACTTTAAAATTACTTCAGTGTCTAGGGTCTCAGTTATCTCCATGTGACAAGATCCCACATGAAAACTGCTCGGCCTTCTCACCTAAGAGGTAAGAGCGATCTTCCTGACATGACAGTTTTACCTAGTGTCCATTAAGGTACACACCTGATATTCAACCAAAAGTTTCCCTTTCCTAGAGCCCTTGTCCCTTTCAAATCTATTCCCCACCCTCGGTATCTCCTGTATTGGAACCCAGTACACTATCAGTCTCTCATCAACGTCTTGTCCCTAACACTGCTGACACCTTCTGGGTTCCTGATGCCTTTAATGTGTAAAATGTATAGATAGCAGTCAAGTTCTCACAAAGCTGTTTAGAAAACAAGTACATGAAGATTAGGTACAATCACCGTCGCTGACATAGCTCAGAGGGACAGTGTTAGCCTGAAGAATAAACACAGCTTCTTTTCCTTAGGCTTCATGTCTGAATTCCACTCATACTTTGAGCTAATGTGTGCCGTTATAGGCATCATTATTTTCACCTTCCTATCACCTCTTTCCACTCCACTTCTGTAAGTCCACTGTAACGGCTCTTTAAACACATATTAAGATTATCCTTCATAACCCTCTATGTCTAGACGATTCCAACAGACCACTGACATGATTATCTGCACCTCCAAAGAACCAGTCAGATGCGAATACAACTTTACAAAGAAGCTGTTTATCACACTACGTGTTATAGTAAAGAAAACTGCGAGCACCTTAAATGTGACCTGTTACAAAACATTTAAATATAGTAAATATCATTGTCTTTTTTTCCTATTATGTGTGCTTTTTAAAAGTTAAGTTCTCTTTGAAGGTAAATCCGTATTGGTGAAAACAGCATACTCTGTGGTCACAGAACATGGAGAGATCAAATTGATACTGACCTAGAAACTTTCTCCATGCTGACACATTTTCATAGTACTGGAAGGTGCTAGCTAGCCTACTGGGGGAAAAAGGGGGAAGTCACTGACCAGCTGTGAACCCAACAGGTTTGGCAAGATATACCCATGGGTATAGAGTGGTATGAATGTATGAGTGTAACCAGCCCCCCCCCTCCTTTTTTTCCCATCTGATTTAAGAGGTGCCCACAGGAGGAAACACATGCATGTACTCCATAGCCAAGAACTAGTTGGGAAGCTTTCAACTTTCAGATCCCGGGGGTTAGTGGGGTGGGGGTGGGTGGGGTATGACCTACTATCATCATTCTGCCAAAGAGAAACAGCATCAAACTGTTGTCTAAATTTATATTTTATGTTTCTACATCCACAGCTCTCAGCCCTCATCAGAGAAGTTTCTTTGTATGGTAGTTTAACTTAGAAATGTAGAACTGGTCAAAGTGCAGAGATAAGTGTCAATGGAGTGCTTAGTCACAAATGGGACACACACACACACACACACACACACACACATATATATTACACAGACACAGATGTATCTTATATATAAATATACACACAGGCACATACATGTGCGCATGCATGTACACACACACACATATATATATTACACAGACACAGATGTATCTTATATATAAATATATCACACAGGCACATACATGTGTGCATGCATACACACACACACACACACATATATATTACACAGACACAGATGTATCTTTATATATAAATATATCACATTGCAACATATATGCACACACACACACACACACACACACACACACACACACACACACACACACACACACACCAAGGCTCAGGATGAGCTTGGAAAACAGTAAGTATTAGTGGCAGAGGAGGGCTAGAGTGAAGCCAGGTACTCTGCTGCACCTGCGAACTCAGGAGTTGAGCGGCCTGTACAAGATCAAGCCAGTCAACATTCTTGCCTGGAGTGAGAAGGTTCATGAGCTCCTGCTTCTAAGTGAGGAGTTTTGAATGTTTTAATGGCTTCTTGGGAAGGGAAGAGTCAGTTTTCTTTAAGGGTATATCCCCTGGCAGGTCATTCACACTGCAGTACATGGTCCAACATCTAGGAGGATCTGGGCAGCACAAATTGTGGGAGTGAGAGGGATGAGAGGGGAAGTGGATTTCAGAGAAGTTAAGGGGAAAAATAGGGAGTGACTATGATCAAAGTACATTTAATGAAATTCCAAAAGAATTAATAAAAATTTAATAAAAATATTTTAAAAAGTTCTCCCCTAAGATCCATGACCCAGGGATCTGGGAGCCCAGGGAGTTGGCTACAATTCTTATACCAGGTATAACCTCCCTCCTGAGTTGGGGCAGTACAATTAGGCAGTTGTTGCTTACTGTAGTCCTCCTGCACCTTTAGAGCTACCTAGGCATAGTGGTCATTGTGGTTCATAGGCATCAGAGCTGGGTGGGACTACTCACTGTGCTCCTCCATTGGCAGGCTGCATAATACCTTCTGGTATTATGAATGCTAGACAAAGCTTATTCCCAGCTCATGTCTTCTAAGTACTGTCTGAAGTGTACAATGTCTTCAACAATAGAGGCATATTTATCTTCAATCTCTGAGAGACAGCCAAGGGCAACACCAATAGCCAATATTGTTTGGGGGGGTCACTGGGACTACTATGACCAACAACTCAAATGGAGCTTTCTTGTGCCTGGTATTGGGGTTTTGTTACATAGTCTAAGGCTCTTGTGGGGAGCATTGTTACCCCAAGTGGCATAACTTCATTTAGGATATATACACACATGTATCACATTTATATAGTAAATATACATATGTATTACAGATAATTTTAGGTAAGTATAAAGTACTATGATTCCTTAAGGTTTTCTCAAACATCTTTAATATTATTTGTCCCTCCTCCTTTTGTATTGACCTCTCTCCTTCCTCCCCAACGCTCCCTCCCATTTTTCCAAGTTCCTCCTATGTATTACCTGTATCCTCTTGTTCCTGTCTCTAGCCTCCCATTCATATAGATCCTTTTTGCTTTCCTGATTTCTGTGGTTCTTTAGCCTATATACTCACATCTGAAGATTTGAAACTCTGAACTGAGTTTGTCTTTCTGGGTCTGGGTTACCTCACTCAATATAATATTTTCTAGTTCCATCCCTTTATCTTCAAATTTCACAATTGCATAGAGAACTTCTGACCACTACTTTCCTATACCTGTATAACTCCTAACTTCATTTTAAACTTGTCATTATACCTACAGCTTTCACCCTTCATCACAAAGCTTCTCTGTGCAGCAAACAGAGAGCACCTCAGAAAAGTACAGCTTGCCACGATGGAGAGCTCAAATGGCCTTGGGGAGCCTAGTCCCAGTTGACACATGTACAACAGAAACCCTGCACCCAGCACTCAGAAGACATCATGTAAGAGGGTCCCAGGGAGTTGGCTATGATTGTGTCTCCTAGAAATAACAGCTTTGGAAGCTACATCAATGACACAACAATATGGCTGACTAAAAAGGCCTGGACACAGACAATGCCAATAGATATGCTAAAGGGAAGGTCACCCCACTGGACCCCACTCCTAGACAAAAACTACAGGCAACTAATGAATGACTGCTGAGGAGAACTGGTCTTTCCTAGGGATGAGCCACTCAATGAGTTATCCAAAACCAAGTGGCTGGCCCTAAAATGAAGTCAGTCTGTTGCATACATATACATCATATACATAAACTTATACACTTGTGTGTGTGTGTGTGTGTGTGTGTGTGTGTGTGTGTGCGTTTGTGTGTAACAATAATAATCAGAGCAAAAGAGGCCATAAACTTGAGAGGAAGTGGAAGGGACATGGGTGGGGTTAAAGGAAGGAAAGGGAAGGGGAGAAGTGATATAATTATATTTTAATGGAAAAATTTAAGTTCTCAAAGGACTTTTAGCAGCATGAACTGGGAATTGCTAGCATATACTGTTATATCATACAAAAGCTGAGAAAACTGTATTGTACAATAAGATCATGCTGTTCTTGTGTGCCCTTGTATAGAAACACAGGCATGTACTGAAGTAAAGTTATTTCTGATTGCTGAGATTAAAGGTGATTTTATGTCTCATTCCATATTTTTATGGATTCTAATATTTTTAAAGGGACACATATATATTTGAGAGAGTTAAGAGGAGAACTGGTCACTTTTAGTAATACTGGCTAGTTACAGCCAGCAAAATGGCTGTGTGAGGAAAAAAAGGGGGCTTGATACCCAAGCCTGACAATCTGGGTGCTTCTCTCTCTCTTTCTCTCTCTCTCTCTCTCTCTCTCTCTCTCTCTCTCTCTCTCTCTCTCTCTGCTGTGTGAGGAAAAAAAGGGGGCTTGATACCCAAGCCTGATAATCTGGGTGCCTCTCTCTCCGTCCCTCCCTCCTTCCCCCCCCCTCCCTCCCTCCTCCCCCCTCCTCTCCTCCCTCCCTCTCTGGAATACACATGACAATAGAAAGAAAGACAATACAAAGTTGTCCCTGACTTCCATGTATACACATATACACACACTGATTGACTAAAAATAATGTTAAGAAAGGAATACTGGCTTATTAAACTCAGGTTCACACAGTCATGTTCTAGTTAAAGAGGGCTTTCAGTTCCTTTCAGACACTCCCACTTTTGTCTCCTAGGCCCCTTCCTTGAGCACTCTTCCTCTGTCCCTAGCCAATCTGACCAACTCCTAAAACTCCAGTACCCTTTCCCTGTCGTCCTCCAGCTATGGCTAGCCAGAGTCCTTGTCCCCAGCTTCCCTGTGAGCAGTGATACCATCCTGTTCCTGTGTTCTAAATGAGCAACTGACTCAGTATGGATACACAATATTTACTTCATGACTGAAAAGCTTTTTAAAATGTTGTTCCTTTGTGAAAAGAAAGACTATGCCATGATGTCCTGGGTCTGGGTCAGGCCTTTCCTAAACATGTTCTACTATTTATAGTCTCCCATTGCCTACATGCCAGGAGAACTACAAGTAGATCCTGTAAATTTTGACTCAATGTACTGAAATGTTTTCTTACACTAAGAGCTGCTTAGATATGCAAGAGATGAGGTATGGTCTCTATCCCTGGGACTAATTTTAGGAGAAGAGGCCAGTCACGGACTGGTCACTACAGGACCTCTAGGATTGTACAACTAACTGCAGGAAGGAATTCCCAGATCCTAAGCATAGCTTGAGGTCCTTTCTCAGTTCAGTGCCAGATCCCATTTGGCTTTCTGGTTTGCTGCAAGGTTAAGCCCCAGCCTTGTCAGACTGAACCGGTATACACCATTCCTGGAATTCCTTCTACAGTTGCTAGTCCCTGTGTTTTTGCTCAAACTGTTTTCACCACCTGGAATACCTTTCCCCCTCATTTACGAGGCAGCCTGTCAAAATCACCCCACACTCCAAAGCCCAGATCAAATGCCACCTCCTAAAGCCACAGCATCATGGAAAGCGAGAGCCAGAGGAGCCCATAGAGATCCTCCAGACACCCTCCTCACTTTTCAGAGGAGCTCCCTCCCACCACCGCCCCACTGCAGCACAAGGAAGGCTGGAAACTCAGTGACTCAGCCAAGGTTAATGCTGGGACTATGATTCAAACCGGGTCATCAGTACCAAGTCCAAATTTCAACACATCATAGCTCCCATTGTAGGATGGCCAAGTCTGGAGAACTGAACCACTTTGCCTCTGAAGCAATGCTTATATTTCTTCTTGCATTGTATTTACATAGGTTTAAACAAACAGCCATTCGTAGAGGGGGAAAAATCATTTTGGAGTTGTTTCTGAGTTGAAATCCAGCCCCTGGTAATTCCTGCTATATTTTATAAGATTGTTAACCACCTGAGTTTCAGTTTTCTTCTGTCACCTGAAGATGTCACATGGCGTCTTCTCCAGTTCCCTACCATCCATGTAGGGAACATCACTAGCCTCTAACACCATATTTTCTACTACATCTGTCATCCTCTGCAGTCATTTTATGTATGTGGCTTGATAATAGATCCTTTCAAAAGAAGAACAAAAGGATAGATGTGATAATAGGCAATACTCTAACAGCAGGGGAAGCCAGCACTTCTGTAAGGGCCAGGGAGCAGCCATTGGAGATGTTTCAAGACATAGAGTTTCTATGGCAACTACTCAGCACTTACAACCTGAAAACAGCTGTGGGCAATATGTAAATGAATAAGAAATCCTGTGTTCTCATAAAACTTTCTTTACAGAAGCAGGTAACAGGCTGGATGTGGACCTCAGGCTTTCATTTGCCAAAGCCTGGTTAATGAGAAGAAAATTTAAAACCCAAAAGGTTTTTCTAAAAAGCATTTCTCAGTGATATCATACTTTAAAAGCCCAACATGTCTTACCCACAGCTGATTAGCAGACTGCCGTAAGGGAAATAATGTAAAAGGCCTTCTCTACAACCCACTACTTGCCCTTCCAGCTCAGTTCCCCAAAGACCATTTACCCCATCTCGGAGGAGTCACCAGCTGAAGTGTGTACTACCGAAGCAGGAAACCCTGCTGAAACACGGGGCTGGACAGATGCGATGATGCCTATTCACAGGGCAAAACGCCGTTGGACGGGGAGAGGAATGAGCTGCGCATTCTCTCGTGTCTTAATGGGAACAAAAGTCAAGTGGTTTTGAGTAAAAGAAGCATACCATGGAAAAACATGCTCTAAAATACAGTATCATTGAAACAACCTGAAAAAAATCCACACAATCCCAGGTAGGCTGGACATGCTTTTATATATTACTCTTTATGTCTCTGTACTATAGATTTCTTCAAGACGTTCAATATTTTTTCATATATAACTTCTCAAAACCTGAAGGGCTAATTTTCATGAGAATTATTTTGTTTTCTTATATCCCAGTTGGCTTCTTTGTTATTATTTACATCTTTTTCTATTTTTTGAGATTGTAACGTAACGGCATTATTTCCCCTCCTCTTTCCTTACTCCGAATGCTCTCCTTGCTCTCTTTCAACTTCACAGTCTCTTGTTCTCATTAGGCGGTGTTGTATGTGTATATGGATATACATATATACTCCTAACCGGACATATTCAGTCTGTGTAATGTTACTTGGATGTATGTTTTCAGGGCTGACCATCTGTTACTGGATGGCTAATTGGCATGTCTTGGGGGGTGGGTATCTATTTCTCCCACTCTCAGCAGTCCTTAGTTGTCTGTACTTCCTTGTATAGGGCTGAGGCCTCATGGACCTCTGCCCAACGACCTACTTAGCATATCTCTTGTTGCTGCCTAATTGACTTCTGATGAAAACTTGTTCCTATACATTGAGGGTTTGACTCTGTAGCTCCTTAGAGTGTTGGTAGTATGTCAAGAGGGGGCCTCCGTTAGGTGTGGTGGTACACACATTCAGTCCCCTGTGCTTAAGAGGCAGAGGCAGGGGTTGGGGATTTAGCTCAGCGGTAGAGCACTTGCCTAGCAAGCGGTAGAGCACTTGCCTAGCAAGCGCTAGGCCCTGGGTTCGGTCCCCAGCTCCAAAAAAAAAAAAAGAAAAAACAAAAACAAAAACAAAACAAAACAAAAAGAGGCAGAGGCAGGTAGATCTTTGTGAATTCAAGGCCAGCCTGATCTACACAGTGAGATGCTGTCCTTTTTTTTTTTTTTTTTTTTTTTTTTTAAGTATCTGAATAAATACTTCCTCCTGAAATAATTTGATCCTATATAGTCTGGTAAATTGTACTCCACCTTTACAATGACGTCCAATACCTGCTAATCTCACATGAACATAACCTACAAGTCCAATTCTTTACTGTCCACCTACTTTGAAAAAGTATGCTCACTGACGGAACTCCTCTGAGGAACTACGTACATTATGAACTCATCCTGAAGGGTATTTTGGAGGTCGGCCTACTGTAGGATAAGCTCCTTCCCTATTTGACTCTGAGTGGTAAGGCTGGGGTTAGGCTTAGGTAAGACGAGTTAGTACAACCTTCTGAGTGTACTGTGAGTGTTCTATCTTTTCCAGACGCACACTGACAGCCCTACTCATCCCCATAGTCCACTGTCTTCAAAATAAGACTGACTGTGGGAGAGAAGGCACATTATAGAAATCAAGAAGATGGTTTCCTGGCCTAAGATATAAATAGGAGTTTGCATTCACAAGCAATGGAACGTCTGGGATGCACTCATCAGCAGGAGAAGAGCAGCGCCTAGATCACAGGACACATATCACCCCCAGACACTCCTAGCCAAGTATGAAGCTGTCATCCTTATACAATATTGACATGGATATATTGAATTTCTGATGTGCTATTTGTTGAGCTCTGGTATACTGATTATACAATATAGCATATACTCTATTTCTTTATTTAGAAATAAAGCACAAAGAATGGTTTGGTAACATAATTTGCCTATTAAGAAAAGACTACAGTTCCCACATCAGGCTTGAATGAAAGCATATGATAAATGTTGAGGCCTGTTTTCTATAAGCCAAGTCATTCTAAATAAATCCTTGAATTCACTCACTATCTAGCATAGTTCTGTTTATTTATTTCCCTCTGTCTTCCCCTCACTGCTAATTGCTTTTTCCTGGCAGCAAGAAATTTATATGCCCCGCTTTGCCTAAGTATTACAGTTTCTGTAGAATGAAAACATTGGCTTTCCTATGAGTCCTCTAATACCTATGAGGAAGAATGTGGGATGGGCTGTGGATAGAATTTCAGTTCCAGTTTTACATCATCTGGCTATTGTCAGTTCACGTTTATTTCAGTGGAAGAATCTAAAGCACTTCTGAAGTTAACATTTATGAGCTCAAATGGACAAGGAAGGAGAGTTAATTCGCTGGATTTGAAATGCTCTGTGGACATAATTTAGAACTACAGTCTGTATGCTTTTTCTCAGCTGACTTACAGGATGAAAACAACAGTTTAAACTTTTCAAGTTTAATTTGCATCTATTTAAACATTTTATTAGTTTAGCTGTCCATGTATTGTTCCCTGAGTAGGAAAACTCTTACATATTTTAAGGCAGAGGTAATTAACATAACGCCTCAGCCAGATTCCTACTGAGGTCAAGTCAAGCTTAGCCTAATTGAGGTTTAGACAATTTGGCCTGTATTATATTCAAACAGCAGATATTATTTTGTTAGAGCTGCAAGTTTGACATTTTTAATCAGTTTCAAACAAAGGCATAAATAGAAAATAGAAAAGACACTTTACATTGCATGACAGGGGAAAGGGAAGAATGAATTACTTAGAGGGTCCTTGGAGACATGAGAGCATTCCATTTACACAGAGACTATAAAATGCAGCCTCCACAGGCTTAGACATGCATTAATAAGAAAATGTCACTTTTACAATTAATTAAAAGGCAAATATTGAACCACACCTATTGAAAAGTCACATGGTCAAGCCTGACGTGCCCAGATGTTGGCTAAAGCACTGATTCCTCACTGGAGTGATACACATCCACATACAGAGCCAGTTGCAGGCATGAACCTCATGAACCCCAAGGGTTAGAGGGTTACTTACATAATTATCTGTGCTTCCTGTCAAAATGATACTGTTCATTCCAGACAAGGAATGTGCCTTAACATTAAGAACTCTCCTTCCTAAAGCCAAAGCTCCGACAGCACCACTGTTCTATGACTACAAAAGAAATCTCCCAGCGATGGACGCCATAGTAAACTGCACTTTCTGGGAGGCTCAAGGACTGACATCTTTCTCAAACTTTCAGGTAGTTCTTGGAGTAGAACATTTCTGTATCATCTTGAACAGCTTCAAGTCTGGTGTGGCCTCACCCTGAGATAAAGAACAAGCCTGGGATTTCCAGTGCATACTTTGAGTGAGCTGGAAGCAAGCCCAAGGAAAAGAGGACCTTGTGTATCCTTCGTGATGGCACGGTACTGGTCTCCTGTGCCAAGAGTGGTCTCAATAAACAGCTAAACATTTTGACCAAAAATTTCTGTCAGAAAGAACCTCTCATGCCAAAAGCACGACCACAGTTTTTGGCAGCCTTCCACATTCATATGGGTAACAGTCAATAGCAGGAGTCAGGAGATTAACTCATGGTTACCCGGGTCAGAGTTTACAAATGCTCTGGCAGGTACTTCAAAGGTAGCAGGAAACGTAACTACAATGCAAGGTTCTTTTATGGCAACACATGGCACAGAGCTATACCCCAAGCTGTGACATTCATCAACATGTTCCCCTGCAAACAGCTCACCTTCTACAGCTCTCTTTCCACCCCTATCTTCCCAGGTACCCTTGCTGGAACCTGTGTCAATGCTTTTATAGTCCCAAACACATCCATATACAATGTGCAGGAATTAACCACTGGTTGATGAGTTAACCATTAGTTTGGGTTTACTGATTATCTGCAGTGAATTGTGCCCACAACTGTGACTAGTAGGGAGAATATAGAGCTGGCTTTATTTCTCCACAGTGCATCCAAGGAGATTTCTATGTAGCTGTGGGTGGTGGTTCCTGCTCCTTATAAGTTCATGCCATACCACCTGTTGTTATCTTTTGTTATAATCAGGGTTTCTATTGATGTGATTATACACCTTGATCAAAGGCAACTTGAAGAGCAAAGGGTTTGTTCCAGCTTACAATCCGTCATGAAGGTAAAATGGGGTAGGAACCAAGACAAGAACCAAGAGGCAGCCAGTGAGGCAGAAGACATGGAGGAACACTTACTGGCCTGTTCCCCACTCTATACTCAGCCTGCTTTCTTATATAACCCAGGACCAACTGCCCAGGAATGGCACTGCCCTAGTGAGATGTGTCCTCCAACACCAATCACTTGCACTTACTGGCCTGTTCCCCACTCTATACTCAGCCTGCTTTCTTATATAACCCAGGACCAACTGCCCAGGAATGGCACTGCCCTAGTGAGATGTGTCCTCCAACACCAATCACTTGCACTTACTGGCCTGTTCCCCACTCTATACTCAGCCTGCTTTCTTATATAACCCAGGACCAACTGCCCAGGAATGGCACTACCCTAGTGAGATGTGTCCTCCAACACCAATCACTAATCAAGAAAGTGCATTACACCCTTGGCTATAGGCAAATGTGACAGAGGAATTTTCTCAACTGAAATTATGGTCTTCCCAAACACCTCTAGATTGTAACAAGCTGACATAGAACTAACCAGAACACCATCCTTTTGTATGTTTTATACCAGTTAACAGACTCTCACACACTGAAGATTTTCGTTTCTCAGTGCATAGTCTACTTTTGTCCTCAAATTATCCTCAACATACATAATTCCAGTCCATGTGAATGTCCTTTGTGATTGGCTCTAATCAAAGTTCGTCTAGTCATGCCTGGACAAAAGTTAAAATATGCAATTACTCTGGCCAAAGGACACTGCACCTCAGTTATACCATTACTCCCTTGTTAAATTTCTTTCCAACTTTCTACATAGACTCCTAGGAGTGGACCTTTGAAGAATATTTAACCTGATCCCTGGTTTGGTCCCACTGTGCTTCCTGGGCTTCTATAGTGAGGGGCTTCTACTACACGATCCTATCATTATGAACACTGCCACAAACTGCCATGACTTCCCTGTCATAAAGGTCTCAAATCTTTTGGGGCCATGGCCACAGAGAATTCTTTACTTCCTTAAGTTGTTCCTTCAGCTATATTGTCCCAGCAGTGCAAAGTACTTAATACAACACTCAAGTTCTTTGCCTGTTGAGGTGTGTATCAGCTTAACTTCCTGAAATACTTCCTCAGATCTTCTAGAACTATAGTAGCTAAGTCAGGCTTAACATGAGCTGTGAGGAACTCCTGCTTTACCAGGAAACTTTTATGCTCCCGGTTATCCACCTTGTGATAAGAGGTCTTGACTACCACTGAAATGGCTGGGCAAAGAACCTGTGAACATCTTAGATTTCTTTGACCACAAGCTTTGTTGTTGTTGCTGCTGTATCAGATCTATTTAGCAACTGCTTTCTATAATAGTCATTGAGAGCCAATAAGTGGCTCAGAGGGGAGCCAGGCTTGCTGTCAGGCCTGACAACCTGAATTCAATCCCAGGACTCATACTGCAGAAGGAGAGAATGACTCCAGCAACTTGTTCTCTGAACACCACATTTGTGCATGTGCATGCACAATCATGAACACACACACACACACACACACACACACACACACACACAGAGAGAGAGAGAGAGAGAGAGAGAGAGAAGAGAAAGAAATGTAGTAAAAAATTTTTTTGAAAACAAGTTACTTAGTGTTATGAATGCTAGACATTGTTTTACTAGGACTCAGTAATATACAATTTTTGTTTTGTTTTCCCCCCAGAGACACAATTTATATAGTTAGGTACATATGGGGATATTAGCATTGATCCAAATGCAATCCATATTAGCATTTATCACTTTATGGAGAATAAAGCACCCTATGCACACAGCCAAGACACATTGCCTATGCCCCTGAATCCTGTTTGAGGCTTCTCCAGACATTTCCCTCTCCAACTGCCCAATAGATACAGGTGAGGGCCTGCCTAGCATCTGCATAAACAAGGAAGTAAGTGTTGCAGGGAGAGATATCCCAGACACTATTCCTTCTTCATAGCTTTGGGAACAAACAGCACCCAGGAAAGTAGTCAACCATAGAACGGTCCCTTCTGTGTTTGTGATCCAAAGACTGCTGCTCACCAAAGGGTATAAGGAAGACAGATGGTTCATTCTCCCCACCTTGGTCCACTGGACTCTATCATCATCTACTGTCTATAGCATGCTTTTCTATTGACCTCTGTGTTATTTATTGCCTTGGTCAGGGAGAGAGCAAGAGTCCCCCAACTACATAATTTGGGTAGGGCTATTTATCCTGCTGGGAGTTGGTTCACAGATTTTTTTTAATTCTTACTATCTTGAAAAAATCTGTCCCATCCCATACATGTGTACAATGAACTATGACACCTGTCTCACATTACCCCGTGTCTCCCTAATATGCCTGCTACCAACAACAGTAAGTTGTTAGTGACCATATGTGACTGGGTTTGAGGCCATCCTCAATTCTATTTCTTAAATACTGCAAATTAATTGAACCTAAATGTCATCTGGAGTTGTTCTCTCAGGAAACTCTAAGGGCAGCTGTGTAGAGGAATTTTAATCCAGCATCATGGCTGCTCTGATCAAATACAAAGATCTTCTAGGTCTGTATGACCTAGCTGGAATACAGAAACACCGCATACCTTTAATCATTCTGGCTAGAATACAAGCACATACTTTAGCACACATATCCAATCCCAAACACTGATGTCTAGTTGAGAGGCAGAAAAAGTGATAACAGAATGAGACAGAGATACAACCTGCCCAACTCTCATGAGATCAGGAAAGGGAGGCTATTTAAAAGCAGTGCAGACAGAGTGACAGTCATTTGGGAGTCAGTACAGCGAGTTTATTGCACTAGAGATGAAGCCTGTGAAGCCAGAGGATAAGAAGGAACCAGAAGATTAAATTGTCAGAGTTAATTTGAGGCCAATCAGAACAATTCAGTAAGAACCGGAGAGAAGTCAGATTGAATCAGTCAACTTGGAGAGGAATATGAGCCAGAACAGCTAAGTTGAACCAGCCAGCCAGAGTTCAGAAAGAACTAGAAAGGATGAGCTTATTCAGCACTAAGTCTCGGAGGGTGAAAATATTCTAGGCCTAGGTTACCAGACAGAGGTTGGAAACTGAAGTCTTTAAGGTCTGGTCTTGCAGAAGATTAGATTTATGGAGGCTAGAAGTTTCTGGACCTAGGCCTAGGCATAGTTAGAAACAGTCTGGGCTCAGTCCATGCTGTGTATTTATAAAGCTTGGGTACATCTTTCATCTCATCATTTCCTCTGAGGAAATAAAACCAATCTTTAGACAACTCTAAGTATTAGGATATGTATCTTCAACTGATACTTAAAGAAAAGCAAATCAAGTGTGATAATTCCTATCTGTGCATCCGAATTCTGTGTTCCAGAAAAAGCAGCAGCAAAAGTAGTCTCTACTACTTCAGAGAAAGAAAATCCATGCCCTGTGAGAGCATCAGGCAGAGCTGTTAGTCAGGTACATACACTCAGTTCTTCAAAGACTCCATGCATCTCCCACAACAGCAGGAAAAGACCCTAAAGGATTTCCAAATGGAGAAGGAGACAGATAAGCACATCAGCTCTTCCTCCCAAGAAATCTACTGCAAAGATAAGATAGTACACAGAGATAAACCTACACCTTCCTTAAAACAGCAGAGTGGGAAGCTGAAGCTGTCACAATGACAGAACAGGGATGTAAAACAAATTTCCCCAAGGCAAACTAAATCCTCTTCTTCCTCCTCTTCCTCCTCTTCCTCCCCCTCCTCCTCTTCCTCCTCCCCCTCCTCCTCCTCCTCCCCCTCTTCCTCCTCCCCCTTCCCCCCCCCCCCCTCCCCCTCTCCTTCCTCCCCTTCTCTCCCCTCCTTCTCCCCCCCTCCTCCCCCTTCCCCTCTCCCTCCTCCTCCTCCTTCCTCCTCCTCTTCTCCTCCTTCTCCTCCTTCTTCCTCTTCCTCCTCTTCCTCCTCCTCCTCCTCTTCCTTCTCCCCCTCCTCCTCTTCTTCCTCTTCCTCCTCCTTCTCCCCCTCCTCCTCTTCCTCCTCTTCCCCATCCTCCTTGTGAAGCTGCCTGCAATACAACTAGAAAGGCCTCGGTATCTAATTTGTTTAGTTCCTAAACCGTCAGATAGGTCTTATTTTAGAGCTTAATGAGAAATGTGGTGGGAAATGTCCAATCTTTTCCCTTCCAGGTAATTGTATATCAATTAATTTAGCAAACACTGAGTATATATTACAAGCCATTGAAGAGGGTGAAGTTCCTCTCTTGTATTTGGTAGTAGAGTTGGAGAATAAATATTATTATTATTATAAACAAATAAATAATTATTTCAAAAGTGAAAAGGGCAATTAAAAATCAGGACAAGATATGTTTGTTGATAGTGTGTGTGTGTGTGTGTGTGCTCTTTGTACAGCTATGAGAGGCTAAGATCCTGGGGCAGTGTCCTAGGCACAGTCTAAACAAGATCCAATTCTCGCAATAAAGAGCAACCCAACGTGTTTAGCTTTCTCTTGGGTGATAAAATCATTACTTTGTAAGAGTATGCAAGTATGTGAGGAGTTTGAGTTTGCATTTTAATCTATATGCAGTAACCATTCACTTACAGCTTCTAAGCAGAAAAATTATTAATTTTGACATGTGTGAAAACTAGTTTGGGTTACATGCAAATAGCTACATCATTAGGGAACAAATGACAGGTATTTGTAAGCTTAATAACTGATCAAAAATGTAAATATAGATTTTAATAAGCTGGGGACATTAGAAGAACAAAATAAGCATTCCAAATGGTAGACATACAGAAGGCATTTTTACTAGAAGAAATAAAAAAGAAAAGAAGCATATGACATATACAAAACAATGAGAGGAAGTAAAAAGAATCAGCAGTTATTCTGTTTCTTTCCATAGAACAGTAATAAAAGCAATGAGTACAAATGGGATAAGTGTACAAAAGTATAAATCCTTCATTGTTGAGTAAAACAGTTCCCCTCTAAATTTACAGGGCCACATGATCCTTTGAAGTTAGAAAAGGCTGATTACAGCGAGGAAAAGCAGACCAACAAGTGGAACTTCTAACTACAGGAGGTAAACAGAATGAGTGTACAGCACAGAAAGTGTGCTGAGTGAAAAGGTAAGGGACGAGCTGTGGAGATGTGTCAGCACACACTCACTGCTCTGCTACATGGTCTATAAGATGGGATAGTGTGGCAGCTTCATCTAGCACCACAGCAACAAGGAGAGGCTCTCATCAAGGGCACTCACAGGCCTCTGAGAAATTCAGATGCCATCGCTTCCCTTCTGCTTAGTGGTTTCTTTGCTTCAAAAAAGCCAGAGTTACCACAGGCTAGGAAAGGTCATGTTACTATTTAAGGTAAAAATTAACAGTTGCTTTTCCCTGTAACTATTCAAAACACAATTCAACTTTCTTTTGACCCTGCCTCACTTAGCTTCTGGGCCTTAGCTTAGAATTCCTTTCCTGATAAGGCAAATCCTTATAATCATCCTGACTTCTGTTTTTCCTATACTGCACATCTGGTTGATTAGCAACTTCTCTTGGTTATGATTTAAAATACACAGACTCATCATTTATACTCTCCTCTGCCAACATGAACCACACATCTCTCTGTAACATCAATACAAGAAGACTCTTTCGTCTGCCCTCCCTGCTCTTTCCCACCAACACAGCAGTCTATAAAAACTGACTTATCATATCACACCTCTACTCAAATCCTTGCAAGGTTCCCCAATTCACTTACAGTAACAGTGGAACTTACCACCCTGTGCTCCCCTCCATAACCCCTCAGGCCCTCTTTTCTCCCCTCCACCTACTCTAGCCATTCAGGACTCCTTTGTTATTATTGGTACATCCCAGGTAGTCTCCTATCTCAGGGCTCTTTTGCCTATGTCTCATGATTAATATTCACTTCTTTGTGGCTATCAGTCTTTGCCTAATGTCACTTTCTAAATCATACATACCTGACCATGGGTTTGATATCGACTACCTCAAACTCACTACGTCTGCCCCTGGGCTTCTTCAACCTACATCTGTCCATGTACCTTTCCCGTAGCTTTGGTTATTCTAACGTACTTTGAAAATTACCTATGTTTATAAATTTTCATCTCCTTCTCCCTCCTAGAATATAAACTGGTTAAGGGCCATTGATTTGTTTACTGATTACAAAAACCACAAAGAACAAAAATTGACATAGATGGATAGCCTACATATTTATTTTGTTGAAAAATATATAGGTGAATGGTGAATGGCTTAGAGCAAAGTGGGTAAAGCAAAACCAACATCACGCTTCAGGATAAAAGGAAAGAGAAGGTAGAGAATTGGGAGAAAAAGACAAGTAGACAAAGGCCATTGAACAAAACCAGACAGAATTCAGGGAAAGGCAAAAACAGCACTAGAGATGTAAAAGTACGAATTGGAATTGAAACTAGAACTGAATGACAGAAGCAGAGCTCCCTTTGTTCTCCTCCATATTCCTGTTCGCAGCCCGCATTGTTAAAATGATTGTTGTAAGCCTAACTTACTCCATAAGTGAGTTTTAGGCACACAGCATTTTCTCACAAGACTCATTCTTTTTGTATCTATAGTACAGACAGAATCTAGAAATGTGCCAGCAATCACACAGCAACAGGTAATTAACATATTTCAGTGTTAGTCTCTAACTTAACACCTGAGTATCTTGAAAGATTTGAAAGTAAAATGTTTCAGCAGATCTTGGCTGCCTGCAAGTCACCAAAGTGTTCTTCCTACTCCCCAGCCTAATAGTTAAAATAATTCCTTTAACTATCCAACTATCCACCTTAACAACCTCAAGATCAAGTTATCAACTAATTCAAGTTGTCCATAACAACCCATGAGATTCTTAAGGAAAGAAACAAAAAGAACTGTATACATGGAAATCACGTGATTTGTGTGTAAAACGTGGTGGAGTAAAAAGAAAAGGAAAGAAAAGGTTATAAAAATTAAGAATGAACAAGTGAGCAAAAAGGAAATAGAAATCAGCCCTCGACAATATTCATTTAGCATTCCTCCTTAGGAGGCTTTTTCATTTGTACATTAAGGACAGAAATCCTCTTACAGAGTGGTGAGAGAGTTCAATCACTGAAGATTGCAGTCCTGGAAGTCTAAGGGTCAGCATTCAATCCCCTTAACTCAGATTTTTGTTTGTTGGCTGGTTCGTTTTGTTTTTTGAGAGAGCCTTTGCTGACCTGGAACTCACTCAGAGACCTGCTGCCTCTGCATCTGCCTCCCAAACGCTGGGATTAAAGGCATGGGCCAAGACACATATGGGTTGGGTATTTTATTTTATTTTATTTAAACATAGGTGTACTCTGTCTGCATGTACACTTACATGCCAGAAGAGGGCATCAGATCCTTTTATAAATGGTCATGAGCCACCATGTGGTTGCTGGGAATTGAACTCAGGACCTCTGGAAGAGTAGCCAGCCCCCACTTAAAAAAAAAAGAAAAAAAAAAGTCAATGTGTACAGTTGTAATCTGTAATCCCAGTACTGAGAATGCCAGGTGAGTATCTAAATTACCTGGCAAGTTAAAGACTAGTGAGAAATCCTGTCTCGGAAGATAGATAATACCTGAGTACCTGAAGAATAAAACATGTTCCGTGGTCTCCACCTTGACATGCATATGTGCATGTTCATGTGTATATACACACACATACAATCCTGATAAAAATATATTTCATAGCTTGTATAGGGAACATTAGTTCTGTTTTATAAATCATTCACTTGGTTATTTGATAAAAAGCCAAATTAAAATCAGCAGTCGTTAATATTTGTCAACTTTTAACTAATCCCAGAGGTGCATGCTGTGTTTTGTTTTTGATGGTGTGGTATGATATGTGTATGGGTAGGTGTGTACATGTGTGTGTGGAGGGTAGAGGTCAAGCTCAGGTGTCTGTCTCAATCCCTGTCCAGTTTCTTTCTTCTATTCCCCTATATTTTGTTTCACTGAAAATGGGTCATTTCTTAGGCAAAGTATGTTCTCCACCATAAAAATTGTCTAACCAAGGCTAGTTACAACCAACTCATCCATCAAGACAATAGTTCCTTCTTAACATGCAATCTATTCTTCAATTTTATCCAAATTCTGAAAATCTATATGATATTGCATAGTCAGCTCCAAGGTCCACCTAATGTTTCTGAGACAAGAGTCTCTCTCAAAGCTCACAGATTGACTAGATAGACTAGTCCAGCAAGCCTCTAGGATCCTCCAGTCCTTGACTTTTCAGCACTGAGACTATGGGTGTGCACCACTGTGCCTGTCTTTTACATGGGGGATAGAGGTTAGAATTCAGGTCCTCCTACTTGGTGACAGGAGCTTTACCAACTGAGCCATCTCTCCAATCTGTTTTCTAAAGCATGCTTTATGAAGTATAATTCCATTTTTATTAACATATCTGCTGTGCTTGCAGACAGGAACCTAGCCTAACTCTCCTGAGGAGCGTCATCCAGCAGTTGATGGAGGCAGATGCACAGACCCACAGCTGAGCATCAGGCAGAGCCCGGGGAGTCTTGTGGAAGAGTGGGGGATGAAGTGAGCAAGCTTCAGGGGTCAAGGACACCACAAGATTCACAGAGTCAACTAACCTGGGACCATGGGTGCTCACAGAGCCTGGGCCACCCAACCAGGGAGCATGCGGGAGCTGGGCCTGTACTCCCTACACATTTGTAGCAGTTGTGCAACTTGGTCTTCATGTGGGTCCTCTAATGAGTGGAGAAGGGTCGTCTCAGTCTCTGTTCCATGCCATTAGATCCCTGTCCCTCTACCTGGACTGCCTGGTTGGACCTCAGTGAGAGAGGATGCACCTAGTCCTGCTGGAACCAGATATTCCAAGGTGTGGTGGTACTCAGGGAGACTCCCCTGGGGAAACAGGGAAGAGATTTGTAAGGGTAGTACTGGGCAAAGAAGAGAGAGGGGGTTGTGTTCAGAATGTAAAGTTAATATATTAATTAATTAAACAAATAAAACAGAATTATTATTATAATAACAGTATTATAGAAAAATTTAAGGTACAGTACAATTTTACTGCTAGCAACTTTCTATTTCCAGGTTATTTTCTTATATTTGTACAATGGTACTAATGACATCCTTAAAGAACCCCCTACTCAGGAGTTCTTGATATCCAAACTACTATATAATCGTGTACATTTTTCTTTTTTAGCCTCACATTTTCTATATATGATGGTACTAGCAGAGTCCACATGTTGTGACTAGAAATTAAATGAAGAATCAGATGGGAGACCTTGGCTCTCTTCTACTCAGCTAGACACTAAAGAGATCTGAACAAGAACTAAAGCAATGACACCCTTTTCAATGCTTGTCCTGCCTGAATTAGGCAGTTCTTTTTCCATAAAAGTATTTGTTCATGTGTAACATATTTGCAATTCTATTTTGAAATGAACAAATCTTTTAAAAATATCAGTTGTAATTTTAAAAGATGGTAAATATGAAAAAAGCCTATACATTTAAAATGTTTGTGGTTAGAAATAATTTTAAAGGAGCCTTGGACTAGAGAGATATTGACTTACAGTAACATCTATTTATAACCAAAAAAATTTTAATCATACTATAATGTTTATAATTGTCCTCTTCACATAATAACATAGCTTTTAAATGGTCAGAATGGAAGTAATACATCTTATTCATCATACTGGCCTCTGACAAACACTTTGGATTGATCTGTCCATTTACTACTTGTACTCTGGACACTTTTGATGTAGGCAAACTCTTTGGAGAACTTACCAGATATGACCTTAAGCAAATACCTTTTCCTAGAACACAGTGAACAGTACAGAATTGTTGGTCAGTAGTTAGATGGTACTTAAAACTGAGACTAAGTGTTGTCACCCAGGATTTGCTAATTGCGAAGATGAAATCTTTTAATGTTAGAACACTGAGGGAAAGAATGTCTTGACATAGACAAAAAATACCTCTTCTACTCACATGTTGAAGGCCTAGACATCAACACAACATTCATAGATGGGGGTATTGGGGAAGTGAACAGATCATGAGGACTATGATATAGTCAATGATTCAAACATGCATAATTCAATGTATAACTGAATGGGTTATTGGTTACTGTGGAAGATAGGGCAGATTGGAGGAGGTGGGTCATTCAGTGTATGCTTTTGAAGGCCCTATCTTGCCCCTGGCTTTTACCCATCTACCTCTTCTTCCTGACTGCCAAAAACTTGGATACATCCTTCTACCATAATGAACTGTCTTAAGCATGACCCAGAAACAATGCAGCCACTCGAGCATGAACTGAAACCTTTGAAACTGAGTCGGCATGACTTTTACTCCTTTTCCCTATATCATGTATTTGTTTCTGTGACTAGATAGTAACACAGCATGGTTTTCTAAACTTGAATAGACCATATTTCAGAAAGCCTATGACATCTGTGTCAACTGGGAGGTCAGGACATGAAAAGAAAAGTAATACGGTAGAAACACTAGCACAACTATTGAAGGAAATAGCTCATAGACTTCAAGAAAACTGCAGAGAGCAGGACAAACAAGTGGTGTTTTAGAGAGGCTCCAGAGTTGGGGAAAGGGGACAAACACTGTTCTGAAGGCAGGCCAAGAAGCAAAGGCGGCCAATACTCCATACTGACTTTTCACCTGGACCTCACCAAAATGTTCAACTTATGTTATTCTTCTTGCCTTTGATACCTCAAGGAATTCCATCTGGGCAAAGCATCCCTACAACCAAAGCTTCTCAAGTCTAGGGGTGCTCTGGAGGCTCATGCCCTTACAGAGTTCAGGCTACAGTGAAACACACGTGTAGTCTTTGCAGAAACAGATCTCATTAGCTGCAGAAGCTCTTGTCTGGCACTCCTTAATGGGGAATGACTCTCCACTATTACTGTCACCACTGCAGCCTACTGTACTTAGGAATGTGTGTAGGCAACTGGAGACTGATGAGACATAGGTCACTACAACACGCAGGCCAGTCTCCCTCGTCCTACAAGGTACAGGACAGCTCCCCATGACAGATGATTATATGGCTCAGAATGTTCAGAGCTGAGCTTTGCAAAACCTGCTCTGAACAGATGATCACGGGAGCTTTTAGCTTCTGCCAGAGAGACAGATTAGCCCATCTGTAAGGTTTATTCATATCTAGCTTGACAAGTATGACTAAGGAGTCAGAAGACTTCTGCCTTGTGAATTACATTTCAAATACATTCAAACAGGACCAAGGAAGACAAACATGAACGTTGTTAAAAGGGAAAAGTAAAAGAAAAAGCAGTGTCCAATAGCAAATACCAATGCTAAGAACCAATGCTTTTCCTTAAGTTTAACACAATTGTGTTCAACCTGGATATTCACCACATTGTAGCAAAACTCAATGGCAACAGTGTCCCTTAGCTATACTGACTTCCAAAACACTCGTTTGTACTAAGGTGCTTCTATATTATTGTTTGTAAAGGAGCTCTATGTAAAAGGAGCTAATGTTCTAATAAAACAAAGCAAAACTTTGAATCCGCATTAGTTAACAGGTTATTCTAAGAATAGAATAGAATTCTAAGATGTTATTAATCTTGACAACAGAAAATCAAATGTGCATTTGCTTCATCAATATTTCATGACAAAATCCAATATTTTATTTGAACAATTGTACAATCTTGAGTCATGGAAACAAAAGAAAATCTCTTTAGCCACCTTCCCAGAAATCCTTTCACATTCTTTCAATGAGAACACAGCAAGGTAACAGTGTGCCCTCCTTAAGGCTTCTCCAGAAAAAAAAACTTCAAATGGTCTTGCTTTCAATGTGGATGGCAGTCTAACTCTGCCATTCCACTTTAAAATCTGCTCAAGGAAAATTTAAACTCATGCATATGGAGAATAGATAGTATGTCTCACTGAAGAAATAGATCTTCCTGTCTTTATCAGCAGGCTGCCTGGAACCCAGTGTGCTATTTTATCAGAGGAAATGTTCTGTAGAAATGGTGTATACACATGGTGTTAATGCAGTTAATTCTCCTTGGAGAACTATGAGTCACACAACTGAGTCGAATGAAGGAAGTCAACCTGGGACAACCCTGTGCTGCAAGGCCCAGCAGCCTTAACAAAAGGAGAGATGTCAACCTCTGTCCTCTGTATGGGTGCTAGGGCACTTATGAAGGAACATAGGAACACGGTCAGAGAATCTATTAATGGATACTCCATAAACTCTGAGGCAATGTGTACTGGTATTTTAAGAAATGAAAGGTTGTTTTAGTATATAATATAAAAGTCCTACCTATGTATACGCATATAAATATTCATATACTATATAGGTATATATGGATATGTATATAGAGCCCAAAATAGATTATTTGATTTATTCACTCAAGAAAATGAAATTAGTTTAAGGTAATGAAGGGCCAATTTCTCTAATCTGATCAGCAAACAGTGAAGGTATGAAATATTATGCTCTACCCAGCAAATATGCATAGTTCTATGACAATTTCCAAAAAGGAATACTTAAGTTTTAATTTAAAAATAAAATTGGAATTATCTCACGATGTCCTTCCAGACAACTGGCAAGAAAATCATATGCATTACTTAAGTAATGGAAAATATGAAGAAAACTCCAAGCATGCAAATTACATGCCAAGTGTACCTGCATTGTTTAACTAAATTTTCTTCATCAAGTAGATGCTTTCTAATGGTAGGATGCATTATTCCCTATTAATGGAAGATTAAGTGAGGAGTCCACAGAGCTTTTTTGAGTCCAGGGCCTGGGAAAGGCAGAGCCGTGCCCTTTACTGCTAGCTAGTGTCTCTTCCCCTGCACCCTAGATGCTCTCTGTAAACCTATATTTGAGCTACATCAGTAAGTAGAATTGTAGATATAAAGTAATATTAAGCCAAAAAACAACTATACTAAATACATGGTGGATATATTGATTTTATGCACATGAAAATGAACAGAAAAAGACCAAGGGAAAAAATGGAATTAAAATAGCTGGAACTTAATTTTTCTATGGAAATGCTTAAGCACATAATAAGATGTTCCTCTGTGAATTATGCCTACTCCGGGATAAGGATAGGAATAAGTGTGAAGGAGCAAGAAGAAGGGAAGAAGGGAAGGGAGAGGAGGTGAAGGGAGGAGGAGAAGAGGATGACAATGACAATAAGAACAATGTTAAAGGAGGAACGTGGCTGTGCAAGGTCACAATGGAGAAAGAAGCGCCCATCACCCACCCTTGTTAAGGCCTCAGCTCTATTCAGCCTCAGTAAGTGGCAGAGTCCCTTCATGGTATCAGGGGATGGGATTTCTACAAGCTGAAAGGTTTAAAAACAATGTATGTCTCCACAGAAACCTCCTTTCCTTAAAATCAGCTCTTATGTGATAAAAATAAATATTTTAAAAATTTTCTCTTCAATTAAAAGAATTTCATCCTGAGTGAGTGCATATCGCCTTCATAATCTTTCTTCTCCTGCCCCTATCCTTCCTTGGGACTTTGCCTGCTGTGCTACACCCTAAACAGAGAACCAGGTGAGCCCTGAGCCCATGCTCCCTCCTCCAAAGAGTACCTGAAACTCATGTGAACAGCTGTCTTTCCACAGGCAAGCTGAGAAAAGCTTCTCGGTCTGCCAGGCCCTTGTGCAGCCCAGGAACTCAAACTGAGCAGGAGGCCACCGCTGTCCAGCTCCTGGGTCATTTTGCTTGTATAAAGCCTATTAGTAATATAAGCCTCTAGTTTAGGAATACAGTAGAAAAATGAAGTGCTGACAAGGGATTTGTTGAGATAGTGTTTAAAAAGAAAATTATAGATGTGATTTACATTGATATTAGCTTTTTTTTTTTTATGAAAAATGATTCTTACTAGTGACAGCAACCAAAAATGAAGACAGAAGTCCCTTAAGTTGTTTCCCTTTAAAACCCCTGTTCTGTCTGGCAGGCACGCACTCACAGTCTTCCTAGCTCTCTCTTGCTTGCAACTGATGCCTTTCTTTCTTCTTCATTCTCCCTTAAACTGTATTACAGGATTTTAGCACCTGGACTGGAATGCGGGGCCACGTCCGTGCTCTGCATGTGATCTGTTAATAAGCCATGTCACCATCTCTTTTATTCTTAGTTCTTGTGATAACTACAATTAATAAAGTACCCTGGTTCTCAAGATTCTAGGGAAAGTGGTTGAAATTGCTACAGTGGGATTAGCTTACTATAATACTAAATTTGAATGTAACTGGCTGGCCCATAATTCCTTTTCTAATAGCTATATACTGAATAAATAAATCATCTACCCTTCCCAAGGCTCAGGGCTCACTGCAGAAGGGGCAGAGGAATGAAGGACAGATGACAGTGAAGCAGTGTTCTCCAGACATGACAGGAAGTAGAAATGAACTTACAGAGCTGTGCAAGATTCAGCCAGACCAAACCCCAACACAGAAGGCGTAGACACTAACTCCCACTCCTAGCTAAGGAGCTATTGGCAACTGATGACTACTGGGAGAAGGCTACCATCTTCCAGGAGCTGGCTCTAGATCATACACCATACACATACACCATACACATACACCATATACCATACACCATGCACATACACCATACATATGCACCATATACCATACCCATACGCCATACACATACACCATATACAATACATATACACCATATGCCATACGCCATATGCCACATGTCATATGCCACACGCCATACACATACTGGTAGCTCTGAGTGGACTCATTGGATAGGAAAAAACAAACAACACATGAAATTGGGAGAGAATATTGGGGCAGGGAAATTCTTAAACAATTAAAAATAATTAAAGTAATAGAAGTGAAAATACCTTGGCATGAAGTTCAAGAATAAAAAAGTAAATAATCTAAAATGGCTCATCTCACTATTGGTTCCTGAGACAGTCCCAAAGGTTGATTAGTAAGGACACCTACTGAGATTTTAAAAATATGCCAGTCACCCTATATCAAAAACGTTATGTGTATTTCCTCATTTAAATCTTACAGGAAGCTCATGAGGCTACTGTGAAAACTGCTGTTACCTTACACGTATGGAAAACAGGGCATGGGATTTAAGTAAATTGCCCCAGATTGTTCACTCTGTCAGTTGGTCAGCTGGGAGCTGACTCTGGCACTCACTGGACCATGGTGTTATCATGGCTCAGCCTTCGAGTCCCATTTGCTTAGGTCCAACCCCAAGCAGGGATGTAAACTCACATCTCTCATCATCTTCACGGCTTCTCTGGTCCTTCCAAGTCTCCGGGCACACATCGCCAGCCTTCTTTTGATATAGACCAAGACATTGGTGTCTCGTCCTGGGAAAGGAGAGATAAAACATCAACAGTTAAAAAAAGAATCAAGGAAAACCAAGAGCTTTAAGTTAAGCAACAAGAAAGATGCAGGGGCTCATTTGTGTTACCCTAAAGAAAACCCTCCAAGAGAACATGCTACTCCTCCAGCCTTCCCTACTGCCGAGAGAGCAGAGGACCTCCTTTGTTAGTAACAGAGTGTGTGCAGAGCAAAGGCAATGCACTTAGATGCCCACAGGCCAAGACGGAGACTGATTACCTAACCTGTGCTTTTGAGTTAAGCATGTGGGCTATTCGATAATAAATAAAATCTGTCACCCAGGGCTAAGAAAAGGAACACACCAACATTGCACGCGGTTTACAAGCAAGAATTCCATATTCTGTAAGTGTGCATGCTTTTGGTAAAGATGCAAAGGGGTGAATCTCAGGTTGCATCCTGATGAACTATTTTTTTTCTGCTCTTGACATTAACTCTGGAGAAGCCTCATCTTGAACTTCTGGTTCATATTATTCTTTCTCTAACACTAGTGACATCATAATCATCTCCAGGTCCCAAAAGCAGTTGGTTTTAGATGGCAATATAACACATTCCAGATATGACAATAGAGCACGCAGCAGAATGAAAAACTACCCGAGTGTGAGAGAAAGCACTGACAAGCTAAACAGCTACAACAATGGTCACGAAAATGGCCCCCACAAAGCATATTAGCAGCTTCTTATCTTAATCTTTTATTTAATTATGTATTTTGGATATGTTTCCAGGCCAGTGAGAACATGCATATGCTTAATCCTCAATAAAATTACTGTGTTTGAGAAAAATACGACACACCTGTTATGGATTAAGTACATGTATGATACTCAGCTATTAAAAGATGTTGAGACCAAAGTCTGAACATTTCAAGTTTTAAACAATGAGAACAAGATGTGTGCTGAAAAACTGCCAAGTACCTACAAATTATTTTAAAGATGTGATTATATTTTGGATAGATTTGGGCAACAGGTTGAAAGGATTTAATTTAGAGAAGAAAAGAAAGAAAATGTCTTAAGTTATACTATAGGTTGTGTAATTTATGCATTAATTTTCATTTAGTTCACAAAGTTGACATTTACTACACATCTTCAAAATATACTGCTATATTTTTATAATGACCAGAGGCCTTAATGTTACATGTACTCACTGCAGACTAAAACTGCAAACTTGTGTATAGACAGCTTGTGTGGACATACTCCCCACACGTGTCAGCTATAATGTACTGATATTGCTGGCACCTGAGAGCCAGAGTCTGATTCAGTCCGATTCTAGACCAAATCCAAGTTTAATATTAAAATTTAATTATATAATATCAAGTATGAAGGACATATAGCCCTACTTTTCAAACTAAAGGAGAGAGATGAAGTGAGAGAAATTCTACCTAAAAGAAACAACCCACATTTTTGTCAGACCATGAAAACACTTTTCTCCCACAAGAATCACTGGATTTCTGTTTAAATAACCAACCAAGATGAGCCAAGGGGCTGAGGGAACGCTAGAAATGACTTTGTCTTACTTCTATACTGTTCCCACAAAGTGTCACTGGCTCTCAGTTTGGGGTACTGAAGTAAAGGGTCTTAGCCTTTTAAAAGTTATTTTACAAAAGGTATTGTTTTAAGCAAACACCAGTAATTAAGAACTTGTGGTTCTTTCTCTCTCAAAGATAATACTAAAATTTCTTAAATAATAACTATATGCTGATAGACCATAACCAATAAAAGAGTTATTCTAAATTGTCCTTTTTCAACATGCTTTCACCCATGCTATTCAAGACTTAGAGGATAACATTTTTATGATGCTAAAAACCAGTTTATGTTCAGCTACCAAACTCTGAGAGGCAGCCGAGATGAAACCCCTGAACGGAAGAAGTGTAAACCAATTCTGTGGAGAAGTTACTATTAAAAGTTATTGTAGTGGGGGATGAATGGAAGGGTTTGGAGGAAGGAAAGGGAAGGGAGAAATAGATATTACAAACTCTGAAGTTGTTTGTTTATGGCAGTGAAGTTCTGTGGCATGAATAAGCAGCGAATACAATGGCAGCCAAAGTGGCAGTGTGCTAAGTGCCTTATCTAACAGAATCCAATGACTCCAGTTCTAAGCCAGCCTGAACCTGTGCTCCAATTAACTTTTCCCATTCCCACCCCTCAGTGCATCACCGGAGGAAACCTTACTGTGTTGAGCTTCATACTGGGAGCCATGATGTTGTAGCTGCTGAGAGCGCCGGTAACAACCATCTCCAGCCTTCAGGGCCTGCTTAAAGAGCTTTTCTGCTTCAGCAATAGTTGTGGCTTCCTCTTCAGCCAAGAGAATGTAAGCAGTTGCACACCTGTCCATTCAGATATTACAGATTACAACTCCAAGGACACTGCAACAGACTGTGGGAGTTCATGCAGAAGGGCAAGGAGTTACGTCTGACATGCAGCATGGCCAACTGTTTCATGCACCTGTTTGTAGCTGTTGACACAGTAATGGTACAAAAGAAACACCTATAGTTTAGCTTGAGCGGTATAGTGCATACTGTTAGGAACGTGGGGCTCACATATGACTTGGCCCCTTCTTAACGTGTCACCTGGGGCAAGGTATCACTCTGCCTCCCTGGCGGAGAACATGGGTTCTACTTCGTGGCTCTGTGAAGGGTCAGAAGATGCTTTCTGTGGAGTACTTAGTGTAGCAGTCAGCACTGAGGGTATGCTCAGTGAATGTCAGCTCACGATGACGAGTTTAATAGCGACTAGTGAGTGCTTCTGCTCAACATTTAAAGAATTACATAGTTCCTTTTTGTTTACTAGATACAGACTGTTTTCACTGCAAGAATTTTTTCAGAGCATAAAATTCAATAAATCAAGTTTCTGACTGAAAAACGAAGTGCAACCCTACTTTAAACTCCCAGAGCAGTGCTGATTTTCTGCATCAGAGAACACAAGAAAAACCTGATAAAGTAGTTTCTGGAAGCTGAACCTCTGATGCAGCCATGCAGCCTAAGGAGAGGCCAACCTCACGCATCTAACCCCGAGCTGTCATTTGCAGATGATTGTACAGTAAACAGCATGCCAGGCACTAACACATCACATCGCATAACCCTGTCAACAACTCTGAGGCTGGAAGCCCAAAAGGATATGCAGTTAACTAACCAACACAGGAGGCTTACAGAGATGCAGACCTTCCAAACCATACAAACAACAACCCTCTGTCAGAGAAAGGGGGCCTGAGGGGGTGATGAGGCCAGAGCAGACCGCACGCATGGGTGCTAATCTGCACTCATCCCTTCGTCTTCCCCACTGCTCTTCTGTGGCCAGTGCCCTGTTTCTCTCCACCAGACCACAAGAGAGGAAATAAACAGAAATCGAAACTAAATGTTACTGCCTGAAAACTGCAAAGCCAGCTAGGAGAAAGTATGAGCTTCTCAGATAACGTCAGGTTAGGGCCATCTGATCCTTAGGGGTGGGAAGAGTCTTACAAATTCTTCATCCCACCACTCTAAATTCAAGCATGAACCACTGGTGAGGCTTTAATATGATGACATAGGGAGAAAATACGCAGAATAAACGCTAGAAACCCAATTCCTAAGGAGGGCAGAATATATGACTTGCAAAGATTAACAGTGATGCTAAAACTGTCTCATGACTTCCTGAGGGGAACTACTGGGTAGGCAGCAGAGGAACTACTTAAGGTTTCAGGTGCCTACATAAAAACATAACTTTAAGGTAATGAACTGAATACTGAGAAAATAGTAACTGTAGACATAGCTTTAAAGGAATTCACTGTAGGATTTCGGCTGGTGGATGGGGAGCTCAAGAATAGTTAGGACTAGGCTGTTTGCTTTATGTGTTCGTATTTCAAGTAGTATTCTTAGGAGGAGAGGGAAAGTAGCGGTACTAGCCAAGAAACATGTCTATGAGGAAACTCATGAGTTTTGGGTAGGAACATGCTAAGAGCTTGTGCATGAAAGAGAGACAGAGCAATAGAATTGCTAATGGTTGGGGGACAGAACAGGGGTCTCAGCTCGGTGGAAGATGGATATGATGCATCTTTGTCACAACACAATACACACACAGAAGCAAGAAGTGTGGTGATGAAGTGTCAACCATCCAGATATCTGCTACCAGTCTCGTTTGGTTAGAAGTAGGGTGCCCGACAGGTTCTTGACTTACTTTGGTAACAATTTTATCTCCCAGATGGTAGAGGAAGCAATTAGGGGAACTTCAACTCTGGACCTAATTCTGACCAAGAAGAAAAAAATAGTCGGTGAAATGAAAACTGATAGGAACATCCAGCGAGAGTTACTACGTCATTCCAGATTTCAGGGCAGTGGAAGAGGAGGAGGCAGACTTTGGAAATTTGTAGGAAAGAGGGCATGACTCGGTGGCATGAGATGTAGTATGGAGAACAGCTCAAGACAACAGCTTCCACATGTCCAACGGTTATCCTATGACAAGTAACCTCTCAGGGAGGCTGGAGGGGTGCCACTGCAGTAACCAGTGTGGCTTCGTGGAGAACTGGCCCAGGTCATACTCTTAAAGGACATGCAAACAAAATGAAAGATGAGAAGAGGGCTGGGATGGACTTCGAGGAGTGGGATGGTTCATAAGAATGAAATCAGGAGAGCTCGACTTACAAATTAGCAAGGGTTGGCTAACATAAATCAGTAACAGGAGAAAACACACAAAACCCACTAAGAGCAACTATCCATCCTCTATCTAAAATTATGGCTCCCCCTTCCCAATATATCCAAAATCACCTCAAAAAAACAAGCCAAAAAAAAAAAAAAAAAGACAATACAACAACATTAAAACAAGGTTTATGGTTAATACTGATAGATAATAAAGAGAAAAGAAAACTCTTATTGCTTCTTACTCCTGGCTTCTTTAGCAAGGAGAATGACTGTCAGACTAAACAGGAGAGAAGAAATTAAACTCTAAAATGGGTAAAAAAGATGCAAGACAGCACATCAGCAATGCATTTTAAATGAACTACTCTTGTGGGAGGGGCAGACCCTGGTAAGCCCACTGACCTAGCAGGCAGGACATGGAATTGCATTCTATGGAGCGTTGTGGAATCACAAAGAATAGAGACTACAGGATGAAAGGACAAATGTGGTGAACACTTTCAAAATGGGAAAGATGGCTGACCTCCCAAATGACAGAACAGTGACTCAGAAAGAAACTCCAATGGTTTACTAAAGAAATGGCCTCTAAGCACAGTTAAAAATAATAATAATAAAATAAAAGCAAATGAAGCAGAAACCACTAGAAGCCAGCTTAAATGGCTGAGAATAAATAACACAGGATTGCTAGCTTCATTTTCCCTAGTCGACTTACTATAAATTAAAACTTTCTATAAAACTGGCATTCTTAAGATCAAAATGGAGAAGGATGGATTGAATCACAGGGTAACAGGGTGCCTAGTAACTGGTTGAATAAAACCAAAGAAATGTGATTCATGAAGACATGAGCCTGCAGGGTAGTCTCAACATGCCAGGCCCCAGACACACACACACACACACACACACACACACACACACATGCACACGCACACGCTCACGCACACACAGCAGGCCCATTAAACTGTAGAGGACAGGAAGGGAAAGGCATGTCGCATAACACAGTCAGAAACCATGCAGATTCAGCATTACGGTGACAGGATTTGAAACTCAGTGACTCGTTTTTTATTTCCAAGACCCCTCTGGAGAAGATTCAGTAAGCTTCTTGAGAAAACCATAAAATAGTTTAACAATGACCACTTGGCAAGGGCCTTATTGAGGTGATTCAAGCACCAGATGGGTGGCTTAGCTAAGTGACCTTTAAGGTTTCTGCCAACCCTAAGTTTTAATGACTCCAATATTAAGAATCTCATTTTCTGAGATCTCCAGAGGATTTCCCAGCCTTCCTTGGTAACCCATAGAATGTTTACCAACAGAAAGGACAGCGTTTCCTCTTTTTACCACCCTAACATTAAGGTTTTAGCTTTTCATCGCCATTTATCTTTTCTGCAGTTGTTTCTTCCACTAGCAGAAGCTACACCTAGAAGCCCAGACCCATAGAAGGGCATTCTACATCTAGAAAGGAGGGTCCCTGTGAAAATGTTCTAGATCTCCTGAGAACCGTACTTAGCTTATGTTCTCCCAATATGCCAAGGATATCCCTTGAAGGGCTTAATCTGTGGTCACAGTAAAGGCACTGAACTTAGTTCCAACACACATACCCACACGCACATGCACACCGCTGTCCTTCAGAGAAATAAAACTTTAGAAACTAACACCCTTGGAAATAAATAGCCTGCATTTCAAATGCACAGCATAACAGGAGTGTCCCGTCAATGGTGACTGAAAATACTCGGCATACCACATGTCTTCATTTTACTCGCAAGTCTGTTCCCTACTTACTCATTTATCTCCAAAGCTTCATGGGCTGCAGAAATCCTAGCTTGAGGGTTCCTCTCTCTCCAAGCTTTTTGCATTACTAGTTAGAAAAAAAAAGGAATAATTCAAATCACCAACTACATATAATTCGATGTCTAGCTGTGGGGCATTAAACAGTTGGCAGCTTTAATTGTAACGTTTTATTACTGAGGAAGTCAACTCATATCCCCAAAGTCACACAAGTATTCTGAATTGCTAGTTTTCACTGTTCTTTAGTGGCCAATAACAAACTTTTTGTGTGAGGATTAAATTATAGGTATAAATATCATACACGAAAAGAGTCAAGAAGATGAGCTATAATAGAGTTTTTAATAAACACTTGCTGTTAGAAAACATATTTTGCATATTTTGAAATTTCTATTTTATGGCCAGACCATCTTGAATGACCTGTTCCCATTTGAAGTGACTTTCAGTACCTCAGACTCTCTATAATATATATTATATATTATATATCATATATAAATTATATATTATATAATGTATAATTTCTATTCCACATGTTCCAAAGCATTTGCTACAAATGTGGGATATTTGAAAGTTGAAACTATGTAGACAAAGTGAACTCAGTTAAACTGCCATAGAATTTGGCTTGACATGGATATTTGGGACTCCATTTCCCTGAAATCCTAGTTTTTATGTAGCACAGCAGCTTGTAAATATACTAGGAAAAGCTTGGTGCCCAGGAATATTAATCATAATATGATATTCTATAATAGCGACAAGGACTTTAAAAACAATACTCTCATATAATTTCATAGTTCATCTTTTATAAGTCAGTTTCTTACATGTATGTAGAAATTGTTTTGCTTAAAGGTATTGTCCTGTCTAGTTTTCTGTCAACTTGGCATCAGCTAGAGTCATTTAGGAAGAGGGACTCTCAGTTGAGAATGTATGTCTATAAAATCAGGCTACGCAAGCCTTTGGGGCATTTTTCTTAGTACTGACAGGGGAGGGTGGTATTAACCCTAGACTGGTGCTCCTAGCTCTCTCTATAAGAGCAGGTTGAGCAAGCCATGGGGAGCAAGGCAGTAAACAACTGCCCTCCACAGCCTCTGCATCAGCTCCTGCCTCCAGACCCTGGTCTAGACTGAGTTCTTGCCTCAGCATCCCTCAACAGACAGTGATTCAGGATACATAAGCCAAGTAAATAAACCTTTTCTTCCCCCAAGTTGCTTTTAGTTGTGGTGTTTCAATATAATAACATAACCCTAATTAAGACAGGAATTTTCAGATTACTTTTGACCCATTTAATAATACAAAATTTGCCAACAGCAAAGTGATGAAATGAATGCTAGGCAAGCTCTGCTTGGAGAGAGCACAAATGCACTCCTACGCCAGAACCATGTGCCCTTCCAGTAAACCAATATCTGAAGCCAGTAAAATAGGGTAGCCATTTAGATTTCTCTGGGTAGCCCTGGCTGTCCTGGAACTCACTCTGTAGACCAGGCTGGACTCAAACTCTGGGATCTGCCTGCCTCTGCCTGCTGAGTACTGGGATCAAAGGTGTGCACCACCCCCACCTTCCCTCACCCCCCAAATCTCAGCTTCTAATTAGAATGTGATTAAGGAGACCCATGTTCCACCTCAACTTTGAAGTTTAACTCACTTTGTGTAAGATATGTATCTTCGAAATACATAATAATGATAATTATAGATAATAATAAGCCTCATTTCTACATTGATAATCACTGTAAATAAATTTCCTATAAATATTGCTTAAGAATTCTGGGTTTATTAGTCAATTTAATATTTTATTCATGGACAGAGAGACAGAGACAGAGAGAGAGAGAGAGAGAGAGAGAGAGAAAGAGAGAGAGAGAGGGGCAAGTGTGTATGTGCGCACGTCTAAAGGATAACCTCAGGTGTCAATCCTTCATCCACCCACCCCCTTTTTCTTTTGTCCTTCTTCTGAGGCAGGCCTGGATCTCACCACAGAGTTTAAGCTGACTGCCAGCAAGCCCCGGGGATCCACTTGTTTCTGCTTGCTCAGAGCTGGGATTACAATAATGTGCTACCAAACATGGGTTTTGTTTCTGTTTACAGGGGCTCAAGGGACCAAAATCGGGTCCTCATGCTTACAAGGCAAGAACTTTACCCCTTGGTCTATCTCCCTAGCTCTCCTTGTTCTTATACAACCCAGGTTACCTGCAATTCGCTACATAGTCCAAGCTGCTCTCAAACTAGATGTCCTTCCACCTCTGCCTCTGCCTCTGCCTCCTGAGTGTTGAGATTACAGATGTGTGCTAGGTATCCCAGAACAGAACCATGACTGGGAACAGACTGAACAGCCTTCCCACCCTAAGTATCCAAAGGGTTTTTCATACTTGCATCTGCGGGACGAAGATGGTCCGAGTCACAGGTAAAGAAGGTCTGGTGGTCTTGGGCAGAGAGGTTCATGTCATAGTAGGTCAGAGGCTCTCGTCCTGTGACCCAAGTGTACCTGTCAAGGGCAAATATGATAGTCAGACAGTTTGGGGAAAGGAAAAAGACCTATAAAGGAGGAAGGTGCAGAGAAATTGAAATGCAAATCACTACTAAGCATTAACATATCTCTGTTCATGAACACCAAAACATATTGCTAAAAAACACCCTGCTCTGGGCTAGAGAGAGCTCAGTAGAAAGAGCTCTGACTGATCTTCCAGAGGACTCCTGTTGGATTCCCATCGACTGCATGACAGATAATAAGAGTATGTAACTCCAGTTCCAAGGGGGTCCAATGCTGTCCTCTGGCCTCCATTGGCATTGCATGCACATGGTACACAGACACATATGCAGGCAAACCAACCATACACATAAAATAAAAGTAGATCTCAAAAAGTCAGCCTGTACTTCCTTCAGGAATTATATAGCACAAAATACACATATTCTCTTGGGTTTTGCCTTAACATTTTAATAGTCCTTGCTAACAGAAAACTTCCCTAATTAATATTACAAATAGATATTTCCCCCAAACTACAAATTTCTAATTTGGCTAATTACTTCACTCAATTAAGAAGTTGCAATATAACTGCTCTGGGATCCATATAATAAAGTTTCTGAGGAACCTTCAGAATCCAGAGTCTGTATGATATATATTGAAAAGAATAACTGCAACAGAAGGCAGTGGGGTAGCTCAGCAAACGGGCTATCTGCAACCTCGCCTGATAATCCAAGTTCAAGGTCTAGAACCCACACAAGGGGAGAACAATCCCCACAAGCTTTTCTCTGAGCATACATATACATTAATAATTTTTTCAAAGAATAAGTACAATAGAAAACAATCACAACCTATAATTTTATATATTATTCCAAACTAGAATGCCAAAATATCTATAAAACAGAAAAATCAAAACACTTGCAGACTGTATCTGCAAACACGGAAGATGCTGTGCATGGCGACATGCAGTAGTCCCAGGACTCACTGGTGAGGCAAGAGGAGCAGGAGCAAAGGTACCTAGCCACAAAGCAGGTTCTGGATTATGAAACCCTGTCTCAAACAGAGATAAAAAAGAGGTAGAGAAGGAAGAAAGAGGAGAAGAGCTAGAAAAGGAGGGAGGGTAGGGGAGGGTGCGGGAGAAGAGAGGAAGGAGGGGAGTAGCTCACACTATTCCGTGACCCCTCAATGAACCAGTGGTAGACTCGCTGTCTTTGCTCTCTAAACCGCTCATTCATTTCCTTAACTGGTAAGACTCACCGATTGTATTCAGCACCCCTAAACAAATTCAGTGGATTTCGCCATACTTTGCATTCTGTAACAAAGAGGAATATGAAATGATTGTAAGTCCAGTGATATTAGGAGCTAATTAATTCAGTAAAACACCCTTCCTGACCATTTGATAAGAATATGTGGGTCTCCATCCTTTACATAGGAAACTGAAAAACAAACCACAACCCTAGAGATTAATCAGGTTCTTGAGACTTCGCAGGCACTGGGAAAGGGGAATCGTCCCTAACCTCTAGACTCAAGTTTCCTCATTTTTCAAATGATAGTGCACGTCAACATCAGCTACTGTGTAACATTGTGTGGCTGTTCTAAGAGATTTAAGCTGAGTTCATGAATGAACTTCCAACAACAAAGGTAAAGGTAAACATACAATTGGGACCACTTCCTGTCACTCACACAGGTCTCTCAATGACAGACTACAGCTCCGTATCATGTGTAACACAGAGAGCACTGGCCTTGGCCCATTAAGGATGATGGCAATTTTTATTTGGAGATGGCTCGCTGGATTCATACTGCTTTTCCAGGAAGGCATAAGAGAAATTAATGTTAGCAAAATTGCAGGAGGAAGTTCTATGAAAATAAATAATTTTGGAGCATTTTCATGTCTTTTACTTATACTGATATACATAGAGAGCCATCACTCTAATGTCACCATGTTAATTACTAAAATCATATATTTTGTTATACAAGGAACATAGAAACTAAGACCACAGGGCTTTTACTTAGAGAAGTCCGTCAAGAGGTTTAAGGTCATGTTATATTAAGCATGTGATTAATAAACTACAATTGTTTTCAAACATCCTATAAAGACTTTCTAATAATTTACAATACCAGATCTCTTTGGATAAATGTGGTTTTGTTAGAAAATAAAACTCACTTAACCAAAGTCAAAACATCAGTCCTCAAAGAACACACCGACTAATGTGCACAACCACAACTATGGCAGAAATCCAAGAGACCTCAGAGGCCAGATGATGATCACTAGGACTCTACAGCAGGCCTGTTCATCCAGCAGCCTCCCTCCACCCATCCCTCCACCCACCTAGACATCCATCTGCCCAGTAGTCATTACTTTAACCATTATTCTGACACTCTGCATGTAACAAAACATAAAGCACCATTCCGTATGATCCCTTTTGTTTGTTGCTGAGATAGTAAAGCAAGTTCATATTTACAGTGGGATGCATGTTTCCATGTAAAAGAGATGAATTTATCTTTAAAGTAAGCAGTGTCTCATTTTACATTTACTCAGTTTATAATGGCCCTAAAATTTTGTTGCTTAACTTTGTCACTTAATGCAAAATGTCTGAATTCTGTTCTTAAGAAATAACTGAGATTTGATCCTTATCACATCATATGACACTAACTAGCAAGTCATGTTTCCTTTAGTTAAACGTTTGCTGTCCAAACAGAAAGCCCATTAGAAGGGTCATGAACACTATGACTCCAGAACTTGGCTTGAAACATGGTGCTCAGCCAAACCTTTGTGATTTCTCTCCTTAAGGATGGTGCAACTCTAACTTCACCACCTCCGGCTCTTCTTCAGTCAAACTCTAGCTTTGTAAATCGTGCAAGGTTTGTACTTAGCATAACCTAAACTTGTGACTTGTATAAAAAGATGTTCATAGTAAAAATATGTACAATAAAAACATGTGTATTTGAAGAGATATTTCTTCTTCTATTTAATTTGAGTAGAAATATCATTTTTTAAAAAACCTCTGGCAAACATTTTTCTCCAATGAGTACATTATTATGGCACCCGCCGAAATAAGCACCATTCAAAACGCAATTGGCAAATTAGAATGAAAAATATCTTCGGTTAAATTTTAACCATATAACCTCAGTTTAAGCAAAATATTTCTAAGGAAAAATAACTCCAAAAAGAAATATTTTGTATGCATCAGATAGTCACGAAGCAGCACCTGAAGAACACTTAATTTAGGAATTTCCACAACATAGCCAGCAGGGGGTGCTGCAAACGTTCTAAAATGTTAAATTTATCACAGAAAGAACTTAGTCCTTGTTAAGTTGATGTTGCAAAACTGTTCTGTATTACCTTTTAAACTATCAGTTTAACTTAGAAATTAAGATGCAATTAACTGCAGCAGACGTGAAGGGGGAAGGGCACCAACAAGGTACAAAAGCCATTATTTCCCCAGATTACACTGTTGAAAATGAGGGCACAGGGCGGGTTATTTTTCCTTAAGAAATAAGCAATATAAAGACCCTCTATACGCACACATCAGATTGTTGCCTTAAGTGACATGATTCATCTTTACTGTTCTGTTTTATCTTTACTCTGGAAAATTCTTTTAGCATGGAATTGGCTCCAGAGAACACACCCCATAAATATCAGTTGCATGATGTGGCTTAGTATAACATGAACAAATGGTAGAAATGCCAAACATGAAGATTCCAGAGAAACGGACCTCCACAGGGTAAGAGAGCATACAAATAAACTCTTTTCTTGTGTGTCCTCTTGAGGAATGAACTTATTTCAGATCATATTTCAAATTTACCCTTCAAAAAGAATGTTCCATTCCTCATTATCTTCCACAACTTCAGGGCCACTGGGAAGCACTCAAAGTCAACTAGGACTCCATTAGACGCTTACATCGTTAAGGGTCTACTTATAAGTGTGCCCCTAATACAAGCACACACTCTGTGCTTCAATTTTCAGTGTCCATAATACAGTCTCCACTCATAGCTCTCATAGAAATGTTGCGACCTCAGCATGTATGAAAGAATGCCAAAACTCAAGGGGAAAGGAACCAGCCACCATTAAAACAACATGACATTTCCCAGTCTACAGAGCATATATACTTCTTGGTCAAAATGGGACAGTTGTTTCTATGTAGGAAACAAAGAACATAAAACGTAATCCATTAAGGATTTCTAAAGCAAGCGCTGAATGTTTTAAAGCCTCTCTTTCCCCAGGTCCCACAAACCTTCCATCACTACCATGAGCACTTGGTACCCTTGACCCAGTTAACTGTGCTGGATGCTTTTATGGCAACTTGACACAAGCTACAGCCATCTGAGAGGAGGTTGCCTCAACTGAGAAAATTCCCTCAGAAGACAAGCCTGGGGGGCATTTTCTTAATGAATGATCCTTGATATGCGCAGCCCCAGTCCTTTGTGGGTGGGGACTCACCTGGTTCTGAGTCCTGCGATTACAGGCTCAGGCCTCTTCATAACAGCGGAAATAGCAACTTTTATCATAGTTATAAGCTTAGCTTTCACTGATCCTTTCTATACGGAGGACTGAAGCTTATCATCTACATCCCTTATATAAATCAGTGAATGTATATAGTAGGCCCTTTCCTCCAGGGTCATAGTAAATAAGGTGGCCAGACTCATCTGCTAACCTACAATAGGCAAAAAACACTTCATTTCAACATCCCATAATTTCATCAATTAAGTGGTCCAGTGAAGGAACAGCTCTCAAAATTCCTCGGGGAAATGTCAGTTCTTTCAAAACAATACTTCCAAAGTGTCTAAAGTTTTCACTGAACATGATTATTATTAGGTTAACCCCAAGGGAATCAATCGTTGATGGGATTTTGCCTACAGTTACTAGCTTTGATGCTTCGGAAATGAATACTTAATATTCTGTATCATATTGAACAATTTTAGGAAATTATTAGAAGTACTCCTTTTTAAAACAAATAAGTAAGCTTAACTACTTCATAGCTTTTCAAAATAACTATTTTTGAGAAAAGGTAATATAACTTCTGACTGCTGTGCTGGCTGGGCCTGCTGGAGAATACAACACAACGGGAACTGTCTCCAAGCCCGCTGCAGGGCCTTTAGCCATTTGAGCTTTAACCAACTTAACGAAGACATAGCCTCGAGCAGAGACCTTCCCTCCAGATTTGTGGCTGTCAGGACAGAACCCCAAGGGCAGAAAACACCTAAAGAACTGCCAGTAAGCCACGTGGGTAGTAGACGCGGAGAGGGAGAGGCCTGTTCAAACCGCCATGCTGCTCGAAGTGGATGATCCTAGGCCCACCACACCAAGCGCCAGAACATGACCGCGAGCCTCCGGCCACTGTGCGTTTGTCCCTCCCGAGGAGCCAGCCTGGGCCAGACACCATGATCCCACAGAGAGAGAAGGGATGGGACCTTGTTGCTGAACCACGGGCCTATACTAGGCAGCAGAGCCTGTCCAGAAACCAGAAAGGGGCCCAGCACAAACCAGGAGGTCAACCCCTCGGCCACAGCCACCCGCAGCAGCGCGGCAGATGCAGGACTGGTTTGGCCTGACCTTGCTTACAACCTCTGGCCAGTCGGAGCCGGTCCGCACTGGTCCCGGGCGCGGAGGAGGGCTGCGTGGGCGCCATTTTCCACCTCAGCACAGCAGGTGCAGTATTTCACAGGCCCGCCCGGTTTCTCTAACAGGGCTGTCTCCGCAATGTTTGATTGCATTTCAGTTTGGACGTCGGTATTTCAGCAGAGGTA
Organism: Rattus rattus; assembly: GCF_011064425.1. NCBI lineage: Eukaryota > Metazoa > Chordata > Mammalia > Rodentia > Muridae > Rattus > Rattus rattus. The sequence goes on from NC_046159.1 coordinate 121,127,888, forward strand.
AAACGATTCACTTTTCTATTTGAGTAAATCCTTAAGGATCTACCTTCTGTGTCTCAGTGTGCCTTGAGCATCAGTCCCTTATGCTTGTCCCTTGCTCTCACATCCCCATCTCCGGGGCCTGGGCTCTTGCTTGTGGACCTTAGGTCCAATGCCTTTATGGTTTGGGCATCATAGTTTAGAGTAAGCAAACTGCTCTTGTAAGGAAAAAACAATTTTAAAGAAAAAAAATGGTAAAGGAAACATGGATAGCCTTCATTCAGCAAATTTTGTTACTACAAATTCTTGCACAGAATTTTAAAAAAAGGAATAGTAAATGTGAGTTTTAAGAACATTTTTATTGCTTTACTCAAGATAGTACCACTTTCATCAAAGAAATGATGAGATGACTAAATCTTTTAATCTTTTATTCATTTCTAACTGGCCATTTCTGACTAGATAAACTGAAGTAAGTTTTAAATAAATGCAGTTCACTAGAAACTGAATGAATCCATTCCAGACTTTTTCATCATATAAATAGACATCTCTTCTGTACTAAACTACACACTTTAATGGCAAATGATTTTGAAAAGATGGCAAGGGAAATCACTTTCAGGCCGTGCATTAAATTTTGGCACGAAAGTATCTAGTTTACCATCACTGAGACGATTGATAAGAAATCCCAAAGGTCCCTAATACACAATTCCATCATTTTGCAAAGGGAAACATCTGAACGGAAAGCTCTGCAAAGCTTGGGTGTAAATGAGTCACTGATCACATGGCTGTATCTCCCAAATCTGTTTATAAATTTAGTCAGTTGATCTGGAGTTACTCCTACATAAAACGCTGTCCTCTGACCGCAGTTCTGCAAGGCCTCAGTTAGTTCCTGGAATACTCTGTGAGGGTGTTATTACTGTTATTCTCCTGTCTTCGGATTAAGGCACTAAGGCTTATTTGGGAAAGGTAAATAGTGAGCCAGCCTCAGGTCCCTGGCTGTGACAGTCCTAGAACTGAGACTAGCCACTCCAGCTGTCAATCACAGCTGCTGAGCTGTTTTTGAAGACATTTAATGTCAGCTCACAAATCCTGTCCTGCATTTTCTTACAGAGGATTAATGCCATTGCTATTAAGGTTTTCCAGGCAAGCTCGAACTCCCTAGGTTAAACAGACCTTAGAGTCTTCAATTTTCCTGTCTTTGCCTAGTTAACACTGAGATTACAGGTGTGAGCCAACGATGAATCTTTTGAATATTACATTAATAATTTAATATGCTTTATAGACCTTACAGAGGGTCTGGAGCAGTGACTTAAAATATGCAATTAGTCCTTAAGAACTTGTACTCACAAGGTGGTGCATGCCTACCTGTAATGTCCAAAACTCTGGAGGGGAAGGCTGAAGGATGCAGTGTGAGGTCACCCTGAGCTACAGAGGACAGCGCTGTCCAGGAAGAGGGAGAAAGTTCTCTGTATTATTACAGAGAAAACTACCTCAGTTGTCAGTCATCAGACTTGTTTCCTGTACCTTGGCTTTCTGAAGCTTAAAATGGACATCATAATAATTCTCTGCTCAGGGGGGTTGTTATAAAATTATATGGTGATATCACTTAAAATCGATAGCAAATACTAAGTGTTAAATATTACTAGAATTACATGGACTTCTATAGGGAGAATTGTCTAATTGTGACAGTTGCCATCTATGATGGTTTGGGGATTTTTTTTTTTTTTTTTTTTTTTTTACTTTTCCCAAGTTTGTTATTTCCATTGTGTCTTTGTTAAACCTGTTTATTAAGTCAGTGCTTGAATTGCCCCAGTGATCCAGTGGGCAATAATTTAGAATGTAGAATATTTATTTATACAGCATAATTATAATTCATTAGAAGTTTGAATTTTATAATTATCTAGAACTTGAAATATGCTGTGAAAACTAAGAAGATACAAATGAGATGACTTGGGTAGGGCGCCAAGAGGCTGTGTCAGAGCCGTGGAGAGACGCAGGTCTCCCGGGGCTGTCGGAGGGTCTCAGAGCTTGTCTTTGGCATCTCTGCTTTCTAAGATGGAGCAACTTTTCCCAGTATCTATCTGGCAAAAGACAAACGCTGCAAACCCTTTCTTTATGGTATTTTATTTGAGAACAAGAATAAATTATCAAAAAAATGTTCTCCTGAAGCCAAATTCTAGGTCTCAGTGGGTTATGAGAATCCCCTCTCTCAGGGAGAAGTTGGCTCCATTTTAAACCTTGTGCGTCACCAACTCATAAAGTGCACTGAATTAAGAAATGGCAGTGAGATGCGTGGTGATGTGGCAAAAATACATCAGCAGAGTTTATTAGAAACCATACATTTGGAAGAAACATAGCAGTTTAGTTCCCAAATAAAATGAAACAAGAATGTCCACACACATGACCTTTGGCCAGACAAGCTGAAGTTTGGCTAAAGTCAGAAGCTATGTAATCAGCCACACTTCTCCACTGATCCACAAGGAAGAATCGCAGAGCAACTTGAGCAAGTCTGCATTCCGCACTTTATACGAGAGGGGCTTCAGAATGCACTCATGGTCTGCTCTGCTTCCTCATTTCCTGCAAACTACTGTGAGGTGGGCCATGTCTGCAGATTTTAGTTAAGACAAATAATACAAAAATAAACAGATAATAAGCAAATAGGACTCTAATGAGTCTTCACATGGACCCATATTTATATCTAATGTTTTAACTTATTTTTAACTTTGTCAGTGATTTAATTTTCAAATAATGGCATTAAACTTTCTTTGTCTAAGTTCATGGGACTTGATCTGACAAGTTATATTTCATGTAAAATTCAGTGAGGATGTCTATGCATTTTAAGAAAAATCAACAAACTCTACCCTTCTGTTGTGAATTCAATGCCTTTTTATTAGTTTAAAGGAAATATGAATTTTAATGCAAATCCATCTGTTTTAAAAAAATACATGAAGTATTTTCAGATCTGGACTTTTCCTCATAAGCTAATGCAGGAAGTGATTAGTAGTAGACATAATTTCAGATAACGTATTTTTGTAGTACTTTCTTTATTTAGAAATAAAAATCAGCCAGGCATGATGACTTTTGTTCTATAAATAAATTCAGCATTTCAGAGGATGAGAAAGGATTATAGTGACTTAGAGGCCATCTTTGGCTACATAGTGAATTTCAAGAAAGCCTAATAAGACTCTCAAATATATATATGCATACGTAGATACACACAACAATCAACACAAGTAAATATAAAGTGATGTTAATTGTATGATTTCTGATATTTCCATACCTGCGTAGATGTTTGTCACGCTGAGTTGGCCAAATATTAGCTGTATAGATGTCAAGAAGTAAGTCTATTCTACCTAAATATACTTATACAAACTAATTCCCATTTTTCTAGAGGTAAGAATTAAGACATTGTTGTAAAATATCATACATGCTAAGTCTGTTATGCAGTAAATTAATGGAAAGAGGACAGAGTAGTAAATACTATTGTAATTGAGTCAGTAATAATAGAATTTAATCTCAGTCAGGTAAAAGTTGAGAAATCCTATGGCTGTTAGTTTCTAATGTATTTTCATCTTCTTGTTCTGTTTTGTTTGGTCTGGTTTGGAGACTTGGTCTCATACTGCCCAGAGTCTTGAATACATGGACTCAACTGACGCTTTGGTCTTTGCCTCCCAAGCATCTGGGGCTAAAAATATATACTTCGATGAATAAATTGTTTAAAAGGATTTAGATTCCTTTTTGCAAACGATACCATCAAGATTCACATATAATCACTCATATATCTACAAGAAACTGTATGATCTAGCAGGATTGCTATTACACAAGCCAGGTAACCTGTGTTTGATCCATCCCTAGAACCCACTTGAGGTGGAAGGAGCTTTCTGAACAGAGTTGTCCTCTGACCTTCACACATGGGCTGTGCACATATCCTTCCCCCCAATTATACACATGCATGATAATAAATTAAAAATGTTAATGTGAAGAACATGAACTTTTCATTGCATTAAGAATTGTCAAGAGCTTTAAGTTGGGTAAGGAGAAAGGAGGGCTTTCATGAGAATATAAATGTAACCATTTTAAAGAACACCTTAAAAAAGCATGCTTCCTGTTTGCTATGTTAATTTTCTGCACTTGCAAGTATACAGAAATTTGAGTCAGTCATCAATACAGGCAATCTCTGGGATCTTCAGAGCAGACACATGTGACAGCAATTATCTGCCCCTCCTTGTGTGATAATGACTAAATGATCACATTCCTCATTAGAGCAATGAGCCGAAAGTCTGCACTTCTGGTTAACGCAATGTTTTGCTGTGCTCGGGCCTCCTTTCCTTTTCACAAGGTAGATAAATTTACAAGGTCCCAACCAATATTCTTACCTGTGCAGTGTGTGAACCATTAGAATGAGGTGAGCGCACACTAGGGGCTGCCAATACCATTCACTCTAGGCTGGAAAAGCACAGACTAAAAAGTTCTCAACCTCAGGAACAAATGTTCCTTGTTGCTAACAGCCTGGCTAGGAAGTTAGGAGATGTGACTGAGTTGTGAGGAAAAAGAAAATCTAACCTAGCTCCTGAATGTCTTCCTTTCATTCCTCAACTTCAGGAACTAGTGGAACCACTCGCTTGGTCAGAGATCCCTCCCTACCACCACCTTCTATAGCAGTGTATGTTTCTCTAGTGCAATCAGAAACACTGATCACTTTACTTCCTCTAACAGTCCAATGGAGGGGAGGACACATTTTAGTTCATAAGAACCAGTAGAAACCAAGCTCATGATTACTTAAGAAGAGTTTACTGTTGGTGTAGGAATAGATTCTTTCCTTTGTTTGAACTCATCTGCTTATTGACTTTCAAAGATGCAGAAACTGGTTATGCAGAACACTACAGATGCTATAAAAAGTGCTCCCACCAATTACTAGTTGATATTACCAAAGGTAGTTTGAAACTACCAAAGTTAAAAAACATAGACATGCTTAGTATGTCTATTAGAAAAGACATTTGATTTGGGGAGTGACAGAGGAACAAGAGAAACATTTGTAGGTCGGGTCCTAAGAGACATGGCAGGGAAAGTAAAGACAGAAGCAGAACTTGTAACACCGGGTTAGAAGCAGCTTGTGCTGTGTTGAGGAACCTGAACGGGTGCTTCACCATCAGTGGACAGGACAAGGAGGCCCTTCAAAACAGACAAGCAGTCAAATCAAATCTAGTTAGACTCAACATCCAGCCATCGCTGTGGAAGAAAATGCACTTGATGAGTACTTACACTCTATGCCATACATACTATGTTTTAAAGCCAATGCTTATACATTTGTTATGTTAAAGCTAAGGGGAACAAAAGTAAAGTTAGCAGCATAAATATTTCCTGCTCCTGGGATGCTTGTGTGCTACTTCTCTGGTACAACTTTCTTGTTAAGAAATTTAAAGATAATTTTTCTCTGAAATGTAATCCTTTAAAACAGTTTTGCTGTGTTAATTTCACGAAAATATTATAAGAGACTTTCCATACCTGAGACACTTTGCCTGTTGGAATCTGAGTCCCCATTACTGGAATTAGAATTATTGGAAGAGTTGTTGTCAACCCCACCCAGAAGGGGGCGCAAGTGGCTCACTGAGACTTGTTCAATGAACGATGTTCCATACTTGCGAAAATACCACCATTCAAATATCTAGAACAGAAAAACAATGTGTTTATGACCTCAGTTTCTACTTGTAATTTTAGGACATGTCCCCTTAATACATGTTTATTGTTTCTGTCCACCTTTGGTCTAACTGTAATAGATTTCAGTAATTAAATGCCAATATTGTTTAGTTAAATTGATTTTTCTCTGCTGAAGAGTGATATTTAAAAAGAATCAGTAAATATAGTGATAGATAAAAGAATATTGTTAAGGTGTATTCCAAATTATTTTTAAGTTAATATAATATTCAAATAACAAAAACACCTTAGCTGAAAGACAACTCTAGAAATACATGTGAATACCAGTTCCCAAAATATACCTCATGAAACGTTTTAATTCCTGACATTTTATGTTTTTGTAAAATCATATCCACAATTTTAAGTAATTTTAAATAAGATTTTTTAGTAAAAAAATATTTCAACTGTAAAAGTCAGACTATTTTCAAGAAATGAGGCAAACAAAAGAATGAGGGCAGTCAGAACAAACCTAGTGACATGTTGCTTGAGAGACTGAGGCAGGAGGATCATTTGCACACAGGAGTCCAAGGCCAACCTGAGGAACATGGTGACATCTAGTCTTAGAAAGGAAAACATAAAAATAGTAGTCATTTCATACATGGATGGCACTCACCCCTTCCTGCTAAGGCAGCATAACAAGCATTTGCTATATATCGTCAGCGTTTCTTTTCCCAAAAGCTTACTGATTGTTATGTACTCTTAATTCCAAAAGAGAACAGGAATAGCTTTCCTTAGTGGAAGAAAATCCAGTCCCACTTGTATGACTAGCTGAAGGCAGAGCTCCTTGAAAATGGGAAAATGGCGCCTTCCTGTGTCCACCTCCACAGCCTCTTGCCTCCACCCCCCTATGTCCACCCGCAGCCACTGCTTCCTGCCACTACTCCATATTGCTCTACCCATCCTCTTCTCCCCACCCCATTTGTTCTTCCCCAGTCATACAAACAGCATTCAAGAGAAGGAACGTATGAACAGCTACTAGCAAAACAAGGTAGCGCAGGCCTTAATTGCAGACCTCATTCAGGAGACTGAGGGAAGCAATCAGGGTATAAGTACAAGAGCAGTGAGTCCCTGACAAGCAAAAGGCCAAGCATGGTGACTCACGTTTATGATTTCAGCGATTAATTAAGAAAGAATTAATAAGAAAGCCTGGGCCAAGTGGACTGCCAAGAGTTCCAGGACAGCTTGGCTACAGAGAGGAAAAAACTAAAACAAAACAACAGAAAACAGAATAACTCCATGCCTCAAAGGGTCTCAAAGGATAGCTGTACTATTCTTTATAATATGTAACCTACAATCAACATACAATTATTTAAGTTTATGCCCTTGTGTATGTCATAAGAAAGTTTCATTATCTGCACTGGAATGGACATTGGGCTATTCTTTAAAAAAATGGTATTTTCCTCTCTTCTTTTCTGCTCTATTGAAACAACAATAGAAAAGGAATCTATGATGTGAGAAGGAAATTATCAGCCAAACCTAACATTCCCAGTCATGTATGGGATACCTTGATTTAATTACAGTGAATTACTTCTAACATTCCCATGTTTAAGGAGAATATAGTTTGAAAGTTGCATGGATATGGGAGGAGTACAAAAGCCCTCCTGCCCGCAGATCTCCAGGGAAACCAGGAATGTTAAAAATGCAGGATTGTCCTCTCAAGGGAAAGGATGTAAAACCTGTTTTCCCTGCAAAAAGCTGGGAATCAGAGGTGATTCCCTGGTGATCTGTGCTGTCTGGGGGGCCTAGCCATATCCAGCTCCCACAACCAAGAATGGAGGTGGCTAATAGTCTAAATGACCCTAACATTATGTGCATATTCAGGGGCTCTCCCAAGATTCTATAACCCAAATGACCTCTATGATATCTGTGTGACCTAGACCATGCCAAATCCTTCCCTAGGCCCTTAAGCTAAGAATATAGGCAGTCTATCTTGAGAACCCATCTTCTTAGAAGAAATGAGATGCTCCTTGAGTTGCGTTTCAATATAATTATGCCTCTTCATGTATCAGAGATCATATTATACTAGGAAACTTTTTTCCGAGTTGTACTGTGTTTAAATATGCTGGCAATATGGTGGTTACCTGGCATCAAACTCTCTAGAGGCTTGATCTAGCCTGATGAAGTCAAGTTCAATCAAGTCTTCATTCTCACCTCTTCACAGCTCTTCTTGCCACTATCTGTGATACCTGAAGGGACCTCCATAGTTGAGCATGTACATTATGGATCCATAAAGATGTATGGCTCTAGTTTGATTTATTTGGATACTAGTACCTTCAACTGTAAATGAAGTGGGAATCATATTTATCTTCAAGGGTCCTCAATTTTCATACCAGCTTAGTGTAAAGCACCCACAGTTCTCAAAAGTGCTGACAAAGCTACTACCATTTTTATATTAATGGCTTGTATACCACACTGTTCAAGGATGGCACGCTTGAGTCCTACACTGAAGCACCCCTCTTTTGCCAGTCATTTTGCAGCATTTTCCTCTAAAATAAAACAGTGAAAATAGTTAAGACATAGGGTGTTCTAATCAAGGGAAAGGTGAAACATTGCATCCTCCAGGCAAGTTCTCTGAAACTTAAATGACTCAGGACTTCACTAGACTTCTCATTCCTTATACCTATATAAACAATCACAATTACCGAGAGACACTGTGGGACCAGCCAACTGCCTGCAAGACGTGCAGTATGCTTCAGGAATTCAGCTTTTGCAAGCTATAATCCGTACTCCTTTAAGTGACCACAGAAAACTCATTAGTTTAGCAAGTTTGAGTTAGGTATCTTCCTTATCTATCTGTTTTACCTGGGGTGAGCACATGTTTATTCACATCTCCCTAGGAATAGTGCTGTCCAATAGTGCCCCACAGTTTAGGTTAGCGCAGCATCTCACCCATCACTAGGATGTTTCTAGAAAACATTGTGTCAAGGTACTCCTTGGTTATAGCCCTGAGCAGTCAACAAAGCTCTCAAGAAATCAACAAAAGTGCTCTGCCTCAATTACAAGAAAAAAAAAGGTTTCCAAGACTCCCTTAGCATTGGTTACAGAACTGACAGTGGTTCTTAATCACTGGCAATGAAGTTTTTAACCTACTATGCCACAGTCCACTCATTCGATCATACAGTACCAATATTCCTAGCCACCTATGAGTGGTGTCCCAAGGTCACAACAATCATGTCCCTACATTGAAAGTCCATGCTGCAGGTCACAGTACCCATGGCATGCTAGTATCCAGCACATGGACAAAACCTTGAGATTTCAGATCCCTTAGTTCCTTTAGCAGAGCCACAGAATTGTACCTTAAAGAACAATGTAGAGAATCCACTTAAAATGAGGAACAAAGACTGTTCATCAAGATGCAGTGACCTGACCTAAATCACAAAGCTAATTAAGCCCCAGCTCTCTCTGCTACTCTCTTACTTAAATCTCTTTATTGAATAAACAAATAACATAACAATACTTTAGTTAAACTAGACCAGACACACAGACAATCCTTCATTTCCCTTTAAGTGTCCTCTGACAGTCTCTCTAATGCTTTCTTAACTGTAAAAAACCAATGCAGAACTAGTCCATCAAATGTGACCAGATAATTAAGCCTAAGAGGCAAGTGCCTCAAATTATCTGAACATTTATTTGCATTAGGACAAGACAGACCTTGTCTCTAAATTGTCCTACCTTTTTAGTGTAGAAATAACAAATAGGTAAGGACAGTTTAGTTGTTTGGGGGCAGGGAAATGTGTCTTCCCAGACTTATCATAGAACATCAATACTACTGTCCCATCTATATAGAGGGATGTAGAGGAATTTTAATCCAGTAAGATGGCTGCTCTGATAACATCCTAAAAATTCCTTTTAGGTTTTAGTGATCAGTCTGGAAGGCAGACATGCCCTTAGTACACATATTTAATCCTTCCAGCTGGAATCCTTTCCTATACACCTTTAATCCCAAACAATAACATCTAAGTGAGGAACAAAATACAAAGTGACAAATCAGAAAAAGATTTGACAGAATGGATCAGAGATGTGATATACCCAACTCTCAGGAGACCAGTGCAGGAAAGAAGTTATTTAAGAGCAGTGCAGAGAGGGTGTCAGTCAGTTGAGTTGGGAGACAATGCAGTGACTGCAGTGCAGTAGAGTTGAACTCATTCATGAGTCCATGCAGAGGCAGCTGGAGCTAGAGAATAAGAAGTAGCCATAAGATTAGAACAAATTTCCAGAGTTAGATTGTGGCTAAGAAGAACAATTCAGTGAGAAGCTCAGATTATCCAAATTAAATCAGTCAGCTTAGAGAATAGTTTCAAGTAGAATGGCTGAGTTGAACCAGCCAGCCAGAATTCTGAAAGAGCTATTGTATTAGGGTTTCACTGCTATGAACAGACGCCATGACCAAGGCAACTCTTATAAGGACAACATTTAATGGGGGCTAGCTCACAGGGTCAGAGGTTCAGTCTATTATCATCAATATGGGAACATGGGAGCATGCAGGCAGGCATGGTGCATGAGCTGCTGAGAGTTCTGCATCTTCATCTGAAGGCTGCTAGCAGAATACTTACTTCCAGGCAGCTAGGATGAGGGTCTCAAAGCCCACAACCACAGTGACACACCTACTCCAACAAATCCCCATCTACTCCAACAGGGCCACACTTTCTAATAGTGCCACTCCCTGGGCCAAGCATATACAAACCATCACAGCTACAAAGGTTGGGCTTAAGTGTCTGAGACCAAAATAACATCTGGTAAATAAAAGTTGCATTTACAGAGGGGACACTAGTATAAAGAATGCCCCTGTTCTTCCAATATGTATCAAAAGTAAAGAAAGGAGGCTGTCCCAAACTTCAATTATCTAAGCCCTTTAATTTGAGGTAGTAGCATAACAGTCTTCTCTGTATTCCAAAACTCATCAGACTTTGAGGAACACTTCACAATATTTTTAAAGTGCTGAATAGATTCAAATGGGCAGATGGTGTTATTTAATGCATACATATTTGGTGTCACTTTGAATACATTTCCCTGGTGCATACCTACAGTATAAACAGTGAAGCATTCATAAACAAACTTAGGTTTTAAAATAGTTCTTAGACATCCGAGTTTAGTGGCCCTGACATATTGGGAAGTGGGGAAATCTCTCTTGTCTGCCAAATAACTTATAATTTAAAATGTAAAATTATGCAATTCTTAATTTTGAAGCCTTAATCTTTCTACTACACTTTCTCCTACCCATGCACCATCTTTAGAGTAATACAGATTAAGAAGGGTGGGAATTCAAACCATCAACAGAGTATGGCACTTAGGAAGCCAACATTAACTCTATCTAGTTTAAGATCAAGATACTCTTACCTAGAAAGCCAGAACCAATGAGTGACCTTCGCTGGTTATCTTGATTCTTTGGGACTGTTTTCTAATGTGTGTAGTCAAGTCAGAGTGAGCACTCTGTGGGTGGAGGGAAAGTCTACTGCAATGATTATAATGCCGGATGGATAGCTGATAACGATGGGCCAGTGGATTAATTACATATAACCTAAATAAACAGAAGAATTATTAATTTTTTGTTTGTTTTTGGTTTTGTTTTGATTTTTGTTTTTTGGAGGGGGATGTTATTTTTGTTTTGTTTTGGTTTGGTTTGGTTTTAAAGAAAGGCTAACACACACTTTTGAAATGGACAAGAAAACATGAAAAGAGAAAATCTGATGGTACAAAATCACAAATGACCAAGAGGCATGATGCCAAGATTCCAGGTAATACAGTCTCCTGAAAGGTAATTTACCATGTGTGCCTGCATTTGTGCATACATATATGTGGGTGTGTTGTATGCCTGTGCATATGTGTACACTTTATTTTCTTTAATTAACAAAAGATCATCTGAGCATCTGAGATAAACCAAGGCAATTGATAAGCACTACAGTGACATCCGTAACCATTTTTAGTATCAGTTTGAATTCTTAAATGCATCCTTTCCTTCATACCAACAACTGGCCCTTTCAAAATCCTTACTCACAACTCTGACATTAACTAAAAAGAAAAAAAGGAAAAAAGAAAGGAAAGAAGGATAGAGGGAGAAAGGAGTTAGGGATGGAGGGAAGAGTTAGAAGAAGGAAGGGAAGATGGAAAGAAAAGAAATAGGAGCAAGCAACTCCTTCTTTCTGCGTGCTTTGTTTATAAACACTGAATAGACCGTGTGGCGTCTGGCCTGCTGCTTCCTAACTCAGCCAGTCCCTCACTAGCCACTAACTGGCCCCTAAACTGTTGCAGCAGCACTCATATCCTCCCACTCCCATTTCTGGACTCCTGCTGCACAGACTAAAATAGGCAGGAAGATAGGGCATTCTTCAAGGTCAAAAGCTCACCTAATGCACATATATTCACTGGGTAGAATTTTCTATTGTAGCATTCATTATTGTGGTCTGGAGATAAAGTCCACACTCCTGGGCCAACTAATAGTCATGGGATCACAAAGAGTGGGAAGGATTTTGCTTGTGTAACGTGTCCCAAACCCTGTAGCTCATACTGTCGTGGTACCTGTTTTAATACTTTACAGATTCTGATTGAAGCAATCCTTAGAATTCAGAGCAAGCCCCCCCCACAGAAAATTCTGATGCAGCTAATTCATGTACTCGCTATATTACGTGTGCAGTCAGCTGCTCTTTCAGTATCAACCAATGTGTCGGGACACATACAGGGAGGCAAAGGAGATGGCCCAGCACTTCAGTGCATTCACCACTCCTGCAGAAGACTCAGGCTCGGTGACCAGCACCCACACAGTGTCCCACACCCATCTGGAGGTCCAGTTCCAGAGAATTCAACTCTTTTTCTGGCTTCTGAAGGCACCAGACACATACATAGTAAACATGCACACATAAATTCTGGCAACATACTCACATACATAAGTTAATAAATCTAAAACTAAACAAACCATTTCCAGTTTAGAAGGGAAGAGGACAATAAAGGGTCACACAATTAAAATATGGTTACGTTATGCTAAGTGTTGGTCTGTGTTCTAAACTGGCCACAACTGACTTAATTTCCATGATCAAATAGGAAAGTAAACCCTATGTTCTCCTGAAAACATTGCAGTCTTTCACTCTACCTCCGGCCTCCTTTCTCTTCTTTATTTTTTCCTTCACTTTTCCATTCTCCCAACTCATCTCTTTCTCATGCACTTGGTCCATTTCTGTGAGTCTGTAAAAAGGAAAAATACCAAGTTCTCGAACGTGCTGGTAACCACCTTCCCAGGCAGCACTGTCATGAAGGCAGAATGACGTGCTAAGGCAATGGACAGGCAAAGCCTAGTTGTCTTCCCACCTACACTTAGCAAGCAGGGCTAAGGATGCCTTTTCTGGATGTCTAGAGCTCTTTACTGCCCTGAAGTTCCACAGCTTGTAAGCTTACTAATTTGTGCCTTAATGAAAATTAGACAAGACAAATTGGTTGGGACTTTTTTATCTATTGCTAGTGTGCTCATCTTGACAAGGTTTTCTGTGTCTAGTTGTTAATCTAATCAAATGCTCTTGCGTACAGAAAGGAGACAGAACAACTACCTTACTCTGTGACTCCGAATGGGGGTAAAAGAGAACATAAAGAGATCTGGACCTGACTTTTACTATTGATCTGCTATAAAACTTTGGACCAAATTACTTCATCTTTGTGTTTACACTCAACCATATGAACACATGGCTTATACCCAACACTTTGAATTTCAGTGAGCACTAATCAAAACAATAAGCCCTAGCCAGGTGCTTATTCAGTACCTAATCCAGTGGGAACTCAAGTACTGTTTCTTTAACTGATTTAAAGATTTTTTAATTAAAATATGATTTCATAATTTCCTTCCTCCCTTTCGCTCCCTCTTTACACCTACCTTGCTCCCTGTCAAATTCATGGACTTTTTTATTTCATTCCTATCACACACACAAAAGCATAAATATATAATACAACTTGTTTGGCCCATTTAGCATTATTTGTATGTATACAATTTCAGTGCTGACTGATTAGTATTAAATAACCAATTAGGGGTTCCTCAAAGAAGACTGTCCCCCTGTCTCAGCGTTCCTTGGTTCCCTATAAGCCTTGCTTCAGTGGTGGGGTCTCTTTCGTCCCTCATCAAAGAAACTTCTCTTTAAAACAGAAAAAAGACCATTACAAGAAACCATAATATCAAAATTCAGAGACCCATCCACCACGGGGAGTCTAACCCCAGTTGATATATTTGTAACACCTAAGGCTCAGGGACCATCACACAAGAGGGATCAGAAAGACTGTAAGAACCAGGGATAGAAAATCAGCTGTGAGATTGTCTTATAGAAATGACTTGGATGCTGCACCCATACTTCCTTAACAGCGTAGCCTCCCAAACAAACTCTGAGCAAGGACACCACCAGTAGACATGGCTCATTTCTCACTGCTGAGTTCTTCCTACCGCCTTCCAAAAGATGCTTCTTTTATATCCAACCATGAACTAGTTGTTTTAGTTTACTGTTGCAATTTCTTTATTTTGTTACTTATTCTCACATTTAAAAGTATAACTTGCATGCCTTTTCTATACCTTTCCACATAGCATATATACATGCTATATATACTTAAATAAAAGGAACAGGAACATTCTATAACAATAGGGATACAAGGATCCATGTATAAATTTCACTATCATATATAGCAATTTCTCTACTCTACCAGCATTTTGATTAAATTAAGGGTATTATTTTCTTTACATGCCAACCTATTTTCAAAGTAAAAACAAACCCTAATATTTTCTCCTTTGAAAGAAACATTGATTGCCCAAAGAGGCTACTTGGGCAGAGTGGATTCATCTTCAATAGTAGATAATGGGTGGAACAGGCAGGTTCAGAGAGTGAGGATATGTACCTTTCCTGTGGCACGACCAGCCTGTGGTGTTCGCCCATCCGAGGGAGGCAGGCAATGAGACACCATAAACTTAAGCAGAAAGAGGCTGCCTGCATGGGTTGTGACCCCAGCAACTACAGAGAAGAGCCAGTGCGACAGGAAGCTTAGCAAATTCACAGCCAGCCTCAACTTGCTTGGGAAAACTACTGGCAGTTTCCATCTTGGAATGGGAGACCCCAACATGCTAGACTCCTTCAGAATAAAACACTCTGCTTTTACATATTATTTGAGTCTGGGGTTTCATTTTTTGTTGAATCGTGAACCCTTATTTTGGGGGCTCATTTCCAGGATTTGCTGGACTCAAATAGTGGAGTGTTTTTCTGATTGGTAAGTCCGGGCGCCCAGTTGTCTTTTGTCTTGTCCATCTCTGTGTTTCTGTTTCAAACTTAACCTGGAGGCTGAGAGGGACAAAGTGGATAGTATTTTGTCACCAAGCCATGGTCAATGGAGGATGCTCCCACCACCTACCAGACACAGGAGAACTTACTAGTTCTCATCTGAATTCTGAACTGGCTGTGGGTCTATGGGCCTCCCATGTACAGGAAGAAGACCATCTGAGACAACCTTTTTGCTTTGTTTTTGTTTTCCTGGGAATGTTCTGTGTGTGTCCATGTGTATTCTGTTTGTGCTTTTTGTTCTCTCATACAAATTGTTCTTTGATTCCTAGGATGGGACAGTCACAAAGACCCCTGGGTCCTGAACTATTTTAAGGATTTTTGCTGAGCTATAGAAGACTCCAGTCTGGTTGTTCATCCCAGCAAACTAACCATCTTTTGCAGGAATGAATGGCCCACCAATAAAGTAGAATGGCCCAAGGAAGGGACTTCTCATCTTCCCACAATACAGGGTGAGGTTTAGTTTATAAGGCCAGGGGCCACCAGGACCAAGTGCCATATATCACTGCACTGGCCAAGAAGCCAGCTGCTTAGATGAGATATTTTTGGTTACATGCTTTGCTGCTCCCCACCCTTCTTCCTCTAAAGGAGTGTCAGCCTTGGTCTCCTGCTCTGTTTTCCCTTTCTGCTACCAAGGAGGATCTCTGTCCCCCTCCTTGTGTTCCTGCTCCTGCTGCCACTGCCACTGCCACTGCCACTGCCAGCCAGCATAGGCAGAGGGAAGAGCAGCCCTGACTCCCCTGAGTCACTGACTCCACTTGGAGTCCACCTCATACTCAGGCCCATACTGCCCAGAAGGCTGACTCCACTAAGGCCTTACCCCTCCAGGTTATGGGACTCCCCGGTGCTCAGGGGGGACAGTTCATGAGATATGTGCCATTTGCCAGGAATGAGCTTTACAATTGGCATTTGCAGAACTCCTCATTTTTAGAAAGACCATCAGCTCTCACAGGTCTTCTGGATTCAATCATGCTGACTCATCTGCCCACCTGCAATGACTGTCAGCAGTTGTTCCAGGTCCTTTCATGACAGAGGAGAGAGAGAGGATCATGGGAGGCACCTGGAAATTGGTTTGGAAAGCAAAAGGGTTGCCCACTCAAGTACAGGCTGATATCAATGCAACCTTCCTTTTGACTTGACCTGACTAAGATTTTAATACTGCTGGGGGTAAAGAGAGGCTCAGGTCTACCACCAGATTCTAATGGGGGGCCTCCAGAGAGGCTGACAGGTGCCCCACAAATTTATCTAAGGTGAGCCAGGTGATACAGGGAAAGAATGAGAGCCCCAGGGAACATCTAGAAAGACTTAAAGTCTGTAGGACCTACACTGCTTTAGACCCAGAAGCCAGTCAGCCGTGAACAATGGCTTTTATTAATCAAGCTGGCACAGACATCCATTGGAAAAGCTTCATTCACTGAATGGCTTTGCAGCCTGCCTCTGGCACCCAAAAGCCAGCCTCTATTTTCCTTTGAATGACAAGATTTGGAGAGGCTTCAGGAGACAACTGACTTGGACATGTCTGCCTCAAGGATTCAAGTACTCACCCACCAACTTTGATGAAGCACTGCATGAGGACTTGGGTGAGAACCAGCAGACCCACCACCAAATAACTGTGTTCAATTATGGAGGTGACATCCTGATTGTGGGCCCCAACTTGGAGACACGCCAGGAGGCCACAGGAGACCTGCTATAGATGGTGAGTCAACTTAGCTACTGTCTGCTAAGAAGACCCAGCTTTGTCAACTATGTGGGTGTAGGATAGCCAGCCAATGCATGCTGTCAGACTCCCAGAAGCAAACCATCCTTAGCATCCCAGTTTCATCAACCCCAAGGCAAGTATGAGAATTTCTGGAATCTGTCAGGTTTTGTAGACTTTGGGTGCCAGGGTTCACTGAGATAGTGAAACTGTTATATGAGGCTACCAGGGGCCAAGAAGAAGATGGACCCCTGAGATGGACATGGCTTTTAAGACTCCAGGAAGAGCCTTATTGGAAGCACCAGCCTTGGCCCTCATGGGCATTCACAAACCTTTCCACTTGTATGTGGATCAGAGAAAGGGGAGAGCAAAGGGGATGCTCACCCAAACTTTGGGACCATGGAAAAGACTTGTGGCTTATTTATCTAAGAAGCTGGAGCTGGTACCCAAGGATAGGGTAGCCAGCCTGCCTCTTGATCATACCTGTCATTGCCCTGTTAGTCAAGGATGCTGACAAAATAACCATGGAGCAGGAACTTGTTATCACCGCGGCCATGCTATTGAGGGAATCCTCAGAAATCCACCCAGCTGATGACTGTCCAACACCAGACTGGTACACTTTTGAATCCCCCTCACATAAGATATAACCTATCATCTATCTTAAACCCAGCCACCTTGCTACCTGACCCATCCTCAGACGTGCAATATGATTGCTCTATAGTTCTGGGGCATGTCCAGAACATCATGTCAGACTTGACTGACATACTCTGGCCAGACTGGGAAACATATCTACTTCACGGATAAGAGCAGCTTCATCCAGAATGGAATCAGATGTGCAAGGCAGTGAGTGGTACTGGACTTGGACTCTGTTATTTGGGCAACTGCTTTGCCTCTGGAACTTCAGCCCAGAAAGCTGAACTAAATGCTCTAACTCAGGTTTTAAAAGGCAAAAGGGGCCACAGGTAACATCTACACTGATATAGATAAGCCTTTGCTACAGCTCATGCACATAGGTCCATATACCAAGAGAGAGGATTACTGACTGCTGAAGGAAACACTATCAAAAATAAGGAAGGAATACTTACTGTATTGGACACATTATGGCTTGCTTTCAAAGTGGCCATAATTCATTGCCCCAGGTATCAGAAAGGGAACATGCTAGCTGATAAAACCAAAAGGGAGGCTACCCAAGCTTCCACTGCCAACATCCTGGTAGCTTTGTTGCCCCCTGAGCTACCAGCCATCCATGAATATACGGCTGAAGACAGACACTATCAGGGGAAATGCCAAGGACTTCACAGAAGAGATGGATGGTTGCTGACCTCTGAAGGCTGCACCATCCTACATAAGGAGTTTGTTAAGCCACTCATCCATCAGATTCATCAAGCATTACACCTGGTCACCAAAAACTGAAGGAATTGCTGTGAGGGGCAAGGTACAAAATATTTGACTTAGGACACTTGATTGATCAGTTAGTCTCAGACTGTGTCACCTGCCAGACTGTGAACTCCTCAGGCCCCAGTCAAGGAGCCACTCCAGGAACCGGAATCAGGAGTCAACGGCCAGAAGGAATTATTAGGAAATAGATTATACAGAAATAAATCCAGGAACAAATGGACATAGGTTTTGGCTAGTTTTTATAGATACCTTTTCAGAATGGGTAGAAGCCTACAAAGAAGGAGATTGCCAACATAGTAGGAAAGAAGCTTCTGGAAGACATTATACCTAGGTATGGTTTGCCTACCCTGCTTGGGTCTGACAGTGGATCAGCATTCATTTCTCAGGTAACTCAATCTGGAGCACAGGTTCTAGGGACCAACTGGAAATTAAATTGTGTATACAAACCCCAGAGTTCAGGGCAAGTAGAGAGGATGAATTGGGCCCTGAAGGAGGCTTAACCAAGTTAACCCCTGAAACTGTCAGTAGCCAGCTATTCCTCTTACCTTATGCCTTATATAGGGCTAGGAATACCCCTATGCGATAGCCCCCCCACACACTTTGAGATTCTGTATGGGAGGCCCCCTCCCATGATGCCTAACCTCCAGTCTGATATCTGAACTGAATATGACCAACATAAGTTTTTAAAATTATTGGAAGCCCTCCATAGGGTCCAGAAGCAACTCTGGCCTGCCATCCACCAGGCTTATGAGTCAGTCCCCTCGCCCCTAAACCTCCACTGCTTTGAACCAGGTGACGAAGTCTGGATTAAGAGACATAACCTTCAAGGCTCTGGAACCTTGATGTAAATGACCTCACACCATGATTCTGACTACGCCTATGGCTGTTAAAATAGACAAGATTGGGACATGGATATACCATTCCCATGTTAATGCTGCACTGTGGATAAACTGGGAGCTCTCTTACTAGCTGGGTACCCCTAAAGGGCAATGCAACAACCTTGTCATCAAGTTCA
This sequence comes from Rattus rattus, assembly GCF_011064425.1. NCBI lineage: Eukaryota > Metazoa > Chordata > Mammalia > Rodentia > Muridae > Rattus > Rattus rattus. The sequence goes on from NC_046159.1 coordinate 121,146,957, forward strand.
TGATGGATGGCAAAAAGGAAGATTAGACTATTGATTCTTAACTTCTCTCTCCCCAAACTTAATACAGAACTGTTGATTACCAGACAGGGACTCTACATTGGAAATGATGTACCCCCAGCCTATTCCCACCTCTGCAACCATACTATAACCCCTAGTGTTGCAGGATACATGCTGCCCCCAGAGGATGCTTGGTGGGCTTGTATCTCGGGGCTTACTCCATGCATTTTATGGTCTGGTTCTAAATATAACTGAGGACTTTTATGCTGTACCCAGAGTGACTTACTACTCTGGGGAGGATGTCTTCAACCAGCTATACCTCCAAATAATCGTGCTTAAAGGGTGGCCATTTCCACTGTGTTACTGGGTTCTCTACTTGGCATAGGGCTGGCCAGAGCTGCTAGTATAGGGATCCTCAGCCCTAATACTCCAAGAGAAAAATTACAAGACACTACAGATGGTGATAGATGTAGATATAGAGGAGACGGAAAAGTCCATCCTGTGCCTGCAGGATTCCCCATCCTCCCTGGCAGAAGTAGTCTTACAGATCAGAAGAAGCCTAGACTTGCTGTTCCTCCAGCAGAGGGGACTCTGCAGCCTGAGGTAAAGAAAGTTGTTTCTATGTTCATCACTCTCAGGGGTGTTCAAAGAATCCATGGCCTTAGTCAAAAAGAGACTACAAGACAGAAGAATAGAAAGAGAACAGTCTCAGATTAGTATGAGTCCCTCTTCGACTGGTCTCCTTGATCTCTGTCCTGACCAGTCCTCTTATCCTACTGATGTTGACCTTGACTTATGGTCACTGCATAATCAATATAGATTATTGATTATAGATTAGATTATGTAGATATATATCAGATTATAATTAGATAGATTTCCATTATTCAATTGATGATTCTCAAACAATACCAGTCCTTAGAGACATCTCAAGGATTTGAGTTGACCCAAAAGGGGAGACAGCTGATTCCATGACAGGCTTCAAATTGGCAGTTGAAGAGAGTAGGCCTAAATTTCTGTTTCTAAGAACTGGGCAATTCCAGGAAGTCCAGGCCTCAGAAGCTGCCCCACCACCTGGCCTGAGGCAAGGACAATGGGGCAGCAGCAGTTTCCAGACTTCCTCAGCAACACTTTTCAGACTTTGCCAGCAATGGTTCTGGAGTGTCTGTAGAGATAAAACTGATGATAGAGGTCACCTACCGCTCCCCAGAATTCTCCTAATGTGCTTTAAATCAGGCCTGCAAGCACTTGAGGGTCTGTAGCTTGGAATGGGAGACCCCAGCATGCTGGACTTCTGTAGAATAAAAAACACTCTTTGCTTTAAAAAAGAAAAAAGAAAAACTACTAGCAAAACCTAGTCAGATATGTCTATTTTTAAAGAAATTAAGGTAAAAAAGAGCAGCTTCTGCCAAATTAATTTTTTCCTGTGTATATTTGTTCAGTTAGTTGACTTTTTCTTTACAGTTTACTTTTTCTTTTTGTTTTTATCCACTCTTCTAAAACATCAAATGACATGGTGATTTCTGATTCTAGCATAGGAATCCTACCAGACAGCTAATTTCTCCAGTACTCTTGTACTCTGAGTTGGTGGCAGACACCCAGAACATTGCTAGACAGAGAAGTTAGCTATTGTCTGTCCAATTCCTGAAATCTAACTGATAAGCATTCCATGCAAAAAGCCATTTTTCAAAGCATAAGATTGTTTACTCCTCCTGGAAATGCACCCAGAAGAAAAGGCAGTGGCAGAATAGAATGCTAACCCTGCATTCATCTTTAAAGTCTAACAAATCTAAGTCCCTAGGCATAGTGTGGTAGACACCACTGTCAAACATCTATAAGGCAGGAACCTGGGGTGTCCGTAGTATTACTGCGCACTATAGTTAGAGTGCCCTCTGAAAAGGCCGGTGGGTTTTAGAAAGGGCACTCACACCCTTCCTACAAGACAGCTTTCCTCTGTTCTAAGCATTCCATCAGTCTAAACAGTTTCTGCTTCTGCACTGTAGCCAGCAGTGAGCATGCAGTTTCAGCAGCTGTATGCCAAGCACAGGAGAAAGCATGGGAGCCCAGGTCTGCAAGGGCAGCCCAGGCCCAGGGAAATCCATTCACTGATGAGAGTTCTTCAACCATCCCTGAGTTAGAGGGGTGACTTACCAGAATGAAAGGAAATGTCCTACAGTATGGTGATGAAGTATGTCCTACAAACCCACAGCAAGACACTTCCAGAGTGAAATCCAGAGGTGCCTCTGTGCAGGGGGCTTGAAAGGCACCTAGTGGGTGACTTAACTGGAAGTGGAGTGAAGTAGGTGGTGAAAGGCAGACTGCCCATGTAGGACCTCCTGGGTTCCACTCCTGTTCTGCCCGTGGCCAACTGTGTAACCTGAGGGCAGGTTACCGACCAGCCTGGTTCAGTACCGCTGCTGAGGGGAGAACATGAGTGGCTGGAACCAGCGCCAAGCCAGCCAGCATCACAGCAGCAGAGCCTTCCTTCCGAGAAGAGGAATGCATGGACAAAACTCCTTTCCCCAGTACAGCAAATAGTGGACTCAGTATAAATCCATGCCCCAAAGTTTGTTGTTCCTATTTCTTTAAGCAAAAGTATCCCAAAACTTTATCATAAAGAAAATCATAAAGTCTTAAAATATGAGTATGTGTGTGTAAATAGTAACTTTGAGATATTTAAAAACCTGCCAGCTTTTCCTTTAAAATATGCATGTGTATAAAACTGTGTGTGTGTGTGTGTGTGTGTGTGTGTGTGTGTGTGTGATGTTTTCACTTGACAGGAACTTATCAAGCAAGTGAAAGCGTTTTCCGTGTCTGTGCTTTCCTGAGCCATCTTGTACACAATACAGTGAGGACTTGAAAATGTAGGTTAGAGGCCTGACTACTTTGCCACAAGGAAATTGCATGACTCGAATCCCAAGAGTTCCTTGTCTTTCCTGGAGAGGTCTCAAGTTTCCCACCTGAAAAATAAAAGCTTAGACATCATGTCCCCAGAGTCTTAGAAAGGTCACATTGCTTGGTCCCTTGTGGTCTTCCTTTCAATCACTGTGAGGCTGGACATAACTCCCTGTTACTCCCCACTATTACTCCTAGCATGTCTCCTCCTGGCTATTGAACAACTCCTGACATGCTACTGTAATTTCTTACCTAGCTCTAAGTAGTAAACATGTAGTCTCCAAATGAAAATCTTCCATTTCATCAGAATGGAATCATCCCATTTTGGAGTGACTCATTCTCATACTTTTGGTATTTACTGGATTTTTTTTTCTGGGTTTTCCTAGCAATGCAGGTTCTAGTAGCTTTGTGGGAAGAAGTTCTCTGTCATTTTTTTCTGTCCTATGTCACCTACATTGGACATTTAGGTGATTTAGAGATTATCAAAATATTTTTCTCCTCCATTTTGTTGCCTAGTCAGATGAAAAATATTTTCCTTTAATTACTGTCTGTTTTGCTGATGGTTTGTGTCAACCTGCAGGTTCAGTGGACGGAATCCTTGAGACTGGTGAGCTCTCACCACAGTGGCTTCCAGGTTTCATGTTCTATTAAAATGTCCTCAGTTCTACAACCACCTCACCAAGGCTAAAGATGTGGTATTGCTACAACTTATTTGCCAAGTATTTACAGTAAAATAACATCACACATTGTCACCATTATTTCACAAGAGAAATGTAACACTAAAACCCAGGAGGAGGGGTTGGGGATTTAGCTCAGTGGTAGAGCGCTTGCCTAGCAAGCTCAAGGTCCTGGGTTCGGTCCCCAGCTCCGAAAAAAAAAAAGGGAAAAAAAAAAACCCAGGAGGAAGTCAATGTTAGAATAAAACATAGTCCCTGGACAGAATAAGTTAACCAACCTGATGGTCTTATGAGCAACTGTCTACAACAGTTCCCTTAACTTTTCTCAAATCTCCTGAACAGAGAAGAGGTGTCAGGGATGCATGTGTGGGCAGTGGATGTTTAAGAGGCAGCATGCTACCCACTACAACAGTTCTCTTCTAAGGGTGAGTTTTAATACAGGGCCCCTTGCCTCTGGTTGAAGTTTGCACTCAGCTCTGGGCTTTCTACATAGATTTTTATTTTGGGATGTTCCAGAGGACCAACTTGCACATGTCACATAACCTATGTGATACAGACATAAGCTGAACCTAGAGATGCTCTCTCATCTCAAATGGATGCTCTCTCTCCACACTGCCATTTTCTGCTTCCATCTGTTGTAGAATCTGCCATTCTCCATCTTATAAGCTCAGGCTTCTGAAACCTTCCTTTATTCCAGGTAAATGCATTCTCTTTGCTCAACATGTTTGGACCTATCTCCCCTTAAACGTTTTCTATTGATAATTCACTTTTTGATTTTTTTTCTTGGATATTTTATGTATTTACATTTCAAATACTATAATCTTTTACTTGTATCTATTTCTACAATAATTAGTAATCACAAGATTGTGGATGTAGAAAAAAATCTTTTAAAAATTTCTCTCCTTTAAAGATTATTAAGTTATGGAGAATGGCCTCAGTGAGTTGAGACAGCCACATAATATTCACGACAGTGAATTATGACAGGTAATGTGACCCTTCGTATCTGCAGCTGTTACAGAATAGAAGGTAATGAAGTTGTAAGATGATATATTTTTACCTATATGAGATTTTTTAAAGGAGTCAATGTAAACACTGAGAAAATAGAAGATGAAGGGAAGAAAGGGTTTGGAATACCACAATCCATACTAACACATGTAAAAATATTCCTAATGATATCACATCTAATAATCTGTTATGATAAATACATGGAAAAGTCTTCGTTGAACAAAACCACTTTCATACATCAGTAATATATATCCATCTGTTTGTCTAGTTTTTGTGGATGAGGACTGAATCCAGGATTTCATGAATCTGAGGCAAGCACTTTACCAATGAGCTATGGTCACAGCACATTTTATATGTTTAGACACTGGAATTTGGCCTAGAAACATCTTCTCTGATTTTCCCCCATATTAAGAGCTTTTTCTTCCCACAAAAGAAAGGACTGAAGAAATATAACCTGGGTAAGTACAATTCTTCACTTCATCCCCATCCAACATGAACATGCATACAAAATGAATACTGAAAACTGCTAATATATAGTCTCCCAGATTATTCCTTAAAAATAGTCATACTAGCATACATCTTACTAAGTTTTGAAATTAGAAGAATTCCATCACTTACCAAAATAAGTCCCGATATTAGTGAGGAAGTGCCTGTCAGGGCCACGTAGAACTTTGGGGTTAACGTGTTCAAAAACATGCTCACTGAAAACGAGGAAAAGAGAAAAAGCTTGAGAAAGGCATGCCTGTAATCAGTAAAACTTTCTGTTTCTTAAGATTGTGTGTGTTTGGTATGTATGTGCATGTATGTATGTGCTGTAGCCATCACATGGGTTCTAGAAACTGAACGCCTGCAAGAACATTTAATTCTCTTAACTACTGAGCCACCACTCGGGCACCTAACTCATTTATTTTTATTCCTTGTGAAACCACTTGTTTCTGCTGACCAGAATTGCTAGAACCATAGCAAAATCCCACTAAAATGAAGAACTAGTACACTGATTCAGAAAGGCAGATGTCAAGCTCTACCCTAAATGCTAAAATACCTGCCAGGGAAAGTGCAATTGTGGCATGACTGTTAGAGGTTATAACCAGTGGTTTTCTGCTTGCATTTGAGAAAAAAATGTTTGCCTAGTAATATTAACCCGGTCAAAAAACCTATGGTTGAGGAAGGTGTAAGTCTTAGTTACCTACTGCTATTATTTTGCTCAATGGAAATGTTCTCAAATTGCCTTCTAAAAAATTAATGTTTGTACCCATAAATTTGTCCTATTCTCAACCTTAGTCAGAGAAACTTGTTTTTGCAGTAGGTATCATCAATGCCAAGACTCATAACTGGTCAATGTGCTGAGAATAAATGACAGTTGAGTGTTTGACTGTAAATCAGACATTTATTCTACCTTCAAAGGTCAGGGAACATCACCGAAGAAAGGGGGGGAAAGGAAGATAAGGACAAGTAGATGGGGAGGAATGCTTTCAAATGCTGTCTTCTGGACCTGGCCATCACGCTCATGAACGTACAGCTGTGATGCTCAACTGCACATGACCTACCTAGACAAGCCAGTCAATGTTCTTGTCTAGTTGGGAGAGGGTTTCAACCCTAGTTGGGATGCTACTGGCAATTGATGGCTGCTAAGGATGGGTGAGTGATGTCATTTTTCTTTGTGATATTTCAGAGGGAAGATAAAAGACTCTATTAGGACTATTTGCCATTTTAAATTAAGATTATGTGGTTCTAGTTACCTGGGACTAAAAAAATCATTTGTAATTAGATACCAGAACCACTAAGTGAACCCTTTGTTTTGCTGGGGTACTTGACACTGGCCAGCTGGAGCTAATAAATTAGCAATGACTAAGAAGAGACCAGCATGACTGAGATGACATCTGGGAAGTGCTTCCTCAGAGTCAGCACACACAATCTGTGGTCCGGAAGCAGCCAAGGTTGTACCTTGTGCTGGCAGCTGAACTTGGTCATGTGTAAGAGTCACCCAGGTGGTGCTAGGTTTGAAGGCACAAAAGGGTCATACAGAGCAGCTGAGAGTCAGCACTATGAGAGACCAGGAGAGACTACTGGTAAACATGCAGTCTCAGTAGCAGTTGGAGGCCCACAGTTAAAGGAATCGTGCAGAGAGGTTGAGCCTTGGCATCCTAAAGAAAGCCCTGGCTATTGGTGAAAGTGTAGCCTGGTTGTAGCAAGAGGCTCCAGCACTGTGGAGATGCCAGGACACCAGACCACCAAGAACAGCAGCAGTAGTACAGAGGAACCAGCAGGAGCCTAGAAGACAACTGTGTGCTGTAAATGGTGGAGTTAGAGAAGTGGCCAAAGCCCCTTGTAGGAACCCTGAAGATCATGAATGAATCCTAGACATTGGACATTTAGTTATTTACACAGTTGGAGTTTGATTTTGCTTTGTTCAGATTGTGATTGTGCCGTCATTCTTACCTTTCGATGTAAGAAAGTGTTTAAGTTAATTATGGCTTTACAGGAACACAGAGTTGTGAGATTTCAAACTTTTAAAAGGGATTTATAGTTTTTAAATAGACTAACATGTTTGAATTTCAAATACGTGCAACTTTTAAGCTTATCAGTGTTTTGTACTATGAGTTTTATATTAACATGGCATCTTGGGGATAAATGAAAAGGGAAAGTTCTAACTGAAAAGTGATGTTTGTCAAGTTGACAAGGGGCCAACCGTGCTTGCTAGTTTTATATCAGCTTAACACAAGTCATCTGAGAGGAAGGTGCCTCCATAAAGAAAATGCCTCCATAAGATCTGGCTGTGGGCAAACCTGGTAGAACATTTTCTTAACCAGTGCTTGATACGGGGGAGGGCATCTCATACTAAAATAGCATCTGGGTGGTACCCGGTTCTGTGAGTACAGCTTACTGACTTGCTCCACACAGTTTGCTCAGCCTCCAGGTTCCTACCATGTATGAGTTCCTATCTTATGATCCTTCAGTGATAAGGAAGACTAAGCCAAATCAACTCCTAAGTCCCCAAGTTGCTTTGCTCGTGTTGTGTTGTTTTGTCACAGCAGTAGTAGCCCTAATAGGCAGCAATGTCGACTCCAGCAAGTCACCAATAGAGTAGTCTGTGAAAATGAAAACCGACACGGGCATTGATAATGATGGCTAATTGCAGGACGCCCAAAATGACTGGTGAGGAAATCCAAACCTGTACCAAGATCATCTTTCTTGGCCATTCATACATAAAACATAACTCCTGATGCCATTAGCATGCCGAGATGCGAGTCTCTGAAAATCTGCTAAAATGACAGCTTAGGAGATGCGTTTTTTAAAATCTGGAAATAAAATATCTTCATAATATACTGTAAATAGTCTTTTTTCTAGGTGTATTTTATATACATAGCATTTTTATCACCTTAGGAAACCAGTTTTCTATGCAGTCAGTTCAGTTAGGCTTAAAAGCACAAAAGGAGTCCCTCTCCTGCTGCCCCTCCTCTCCCTGCTCTCCTGCCCTCCTTGTGTTGGCTCTCAAGCTTTTATGCCTCACAGTCCTCTTGAGAAATGCTATGGCATTTATCTTTGTGAGGGAGAAGTGAGGAGACTTATTTTTAGACTCATCGCTAAGGTAAGAACCCCTCATAAATCATCCTGTCTACTCTTCCTCAACCCTTGATGCTGCCCTGGCATCTGTACAGGGATCCTGTTTCTGCTTTACAGAGCAGCCAGCTCCATGGGGGAGCTGAGCTTAACAATTTCTTCTCTCAGCTGTGGTCTGGGAAAGTACTGTTGGAGTGTGCTATATTAGTATGAACAACAGCAGTGCTAGGTTTTCACGCCACCTTCTCCCTTGCTAGGGAGAGGCCATGACAGCTTTTCCTGTCATCATAAGGACTGGCCAAAGCCTGAATAACCCTAAGGAAAAGTGAAGCAAGATCTCCAGTGGTGGGTTTCCTTTCACCCACCTACAAATGGGTTCCTACAAATAGGCACTGTGAAGAACAGCATCCTGATGGAAAACCAAACAAAAACTTGTACATTTCACTTTCTCAGATATTTATGGTATGTTTTAAGCTAAGTTTGAAGATGATTTTAAAGTTAAATATAAATATAGTAATAGTAAGTCTCTAATGCCTGGGACTTTATATTTCCTCCTCCTCCTCCTCCTCCTCCTTTTCTTTCTTTTCTTTCTCCTCCCCCCTCTCCTCCCCTCCCCTCTCCCTTTCCTCCTCCCCTCCCCCCCTCTCCTCCCTGTCCTTCTTCCCCCTCTCCCTCCTCTCCCTCTCTGTGATCTGTGTGTTTTTTCCAAAGTTCAAATGCAGCGTGAGATGCATGTTAGGTTCAGTGACTACATTCTTGATAAGCCAAGAATTTACCCAGATATCATAAGATACTATGCCCAGAGAGGAAGACACGGGCTATACAGAACCCTTAAAATTAGTCATCTGGGAGGAAAGGAAGGGAGAAATGACATAACTATATTATAAACTAAAAGACAATGGAATAATGATTTACATACTAAAGTCCAAAGACACTTGTCTTGTTAAAGCAATTTCCATGCAATTTTTTTTCAAAATACAATGTGTGTACTTAACTTTACCCTTAAACAGAATGTCTTTAACATATTTCAATCTTTCAGCAGTAGCTCTACCAAGATAGACACCAACTGTAGTACCATTAGCATGTAGCAATGTATTCTGAAACTGAACACTATTTTCTTCCAAAACTAAGTGATTTAGGACAGAAATACTCAAGTCTTTTCATGCTCTTGGTTAATTTTTCATTGCATGCCTGCTCTCATATGTTTTCTCTCCTTTATGATGTGCTATTTAAAATCTGTTGTAAATTCAAAGGCAGATAATCAGTTGTAGCTCAATAAACTACGTATGTCCAGTGTATATCAGGCACTCTGTAAAGTGTTGAGGAGTCAAACAGGTTGACATACAATTCTTGTCTTTAAGGAACTTTGTGTAATTCTGAGAAGCAGACATGCTATTATGATTCCGAGTGCCGCTGAGGTACTCTTTACTTAGCTCTGGCCGGGTGGGAGAAAATGGGCATCAATGTGCTCCTTTGAGAAAGCTTCAAAAATAGTGTTGCAAAGCACATGCACTAGAAGCATGCAAAATAAGAGCTGTGATTGACAGCCAAAATTAAAGGGTCTTTGGCAATCCTTTGAGGCTCTTCTGTGTTCAATCTATGCATTGGCTTTTTTCTTATAGTCTGAGGAATTGAAAAGGCTCGACTGCTGAATTCTTGACAAGCAGAGAATCACTGGAGTGAATGACACTTGTTCTCATAGACAGCTGTGTGAGTGATGGAAAAGAACACTCCCAGACTCTCCAGTGTTCACACTGGAGGGCACCCAGAGTGTCAGCCATGCAGAACATACAGGAGCTTTCTTCAGCTTCAGGGGAATTTGGTCACTGACTTTTCATTTACCCCTCCTTCATTGGAAGTTACACAGAAAATATTATTAAAATATCAGTGGTTATGCTTAGGAAAACAGCACACTCCAAGTTGAATACAGGAACTCATTACTTAAAGTGCCCAACAGAGGTTCACCATATTGTTAATCTACTATAGCAAATAATATAAAATGCATTGAAATAACAAGAAAGGCAAGAAGTACATTAACAAGAGCGCCGGGGGGGGGGGAGGCATCTGTACTCGGAAATAATTCTTGATAGATCTTGTATATCTATTAATATTAGCTACTTCATTTAGTTATATGGTACTTAGTTCATCAAAAGTAAGCTACAGATCCAGCACTGAGAGTAATATATAAGAAATTAAAATAATGAGGTTGAGCCTGTGCTTTTTAAAAATTATTTTTATTTTTGACAATTTCATAAATGAATACAATGTGTTTAAACATGTGTCTCCTTTTATCTTCTTTTATCCCACTGACCTCCCCTCTTTCTTCTGAACTTGTACACACACACACACACACACACACACACATACCTTTAGAGAGAAAATTTAGATGCCCAGGTAAAATCCCAGGATAGTTCATATACCAGCAGAAATGTTAATAGATAAAATCTAGAGGGAGCAGGTATTGTCTCCAACTCAATAGGTGAGAATGTTGCTTCTTCCAGGCTGTGAAAGGATTACCCCCAAACATGAGATTAAAGTGGAGAAAAGGGCAAGTAGACAAGACAATGTGCATGTACACAGAAAGGAATCAGGCTAGAAAATAAGGTACATTTGGAGGCAGAGTAAAAGAAAGGCCAGGTCAGGTAGACTTTCTATTTGTTAGAGGTGCTGGAGACCAAACGGAAAACCTCACTCATGCTATTCAAGGGCTCTACCACTGAGTTACAGCAGACTCCCAAGCAAGGCAAAGAAGGTATTTACTGTTCCTAAACTGAATCCTGCGGAAGACAGTGGTGCCTGATAGAAACAGGGTATCAAGTCAGACTGGCAACTTTGAGAACTACTTCCCAGGAAGTTCCTGAAATACAACTAACACTACAGGAGTAAGCTTAAGAGGTGTGTGTGGCGCTTGACCGTATCAGATAAAGAGTGAGCATCTAGGTAACATTGTTGAAGTGAGGACAAGGTCACACTGCCAGTGAGTAGAGACAGTGAGTGCTGGGCTTTTGTATAGGGAATCAGGCCATAAACAATCCATCATGATATGAGACCTAAGAGAATACAATATGAGTATCAGAGTAAAACCCTTGTTCCATACTGGGAACAGGAGGCCTTTGAAGAAACAAACACTTCTCTATTCTCACACTACAGGTTTAATTACTAGAAATGCATCAACTGTTCTGAAAGTCTTCTTGTTATACATGCCTTTAAGAGAACTTACAACTGGGTTAAGGTGGAACATTTCAACTGATTTGATTTTAAACCTAATAACTACATGTATGTATATTCCTTTCTCAACAGATGAGACTGTATGACCACACAAAAACACCTTTCTGTTTCATTCTGTTCTTTGTGCTATTAAATGATTGGCCTGGTTTGTTTTAAAATCCTTTGCTAACTCACCTTGCCTCAAAGTAAGGTGACAGTTTGGGCACAGAAGCAACTATAGGCCACAGGGTGGTAAAGCTCAATATTAATTCGAGGTACATTATTTCTTATTCTTTTTTATTCTTTCTTTCTTTCTTTCTTTCTTTCTTTCTTTCCTTCCTTCCTTCCTTCCTTCCTTCCTTCCTTCTTTTTTCATTCCCTGAAAACTTAGTAATTAATTTACTTCTCTATGGGTGGAACCTGGCCCCCAGAAGAACTGCTTGGAGCTTGTTGTGTATGATCCAGAGAATGATCTAGAATATCATTCACTGTTGTGAATGAGTGGATTTATTAAGTTCTAAACCATGAAGGAAGGGAATGAGAAACATCATCTAATTGAGTACTTACAGTACCCAGCAGAAAATCACTAGGGAGCCCATTTAAAGTGGCCAGATAGAGTTTGCAGCAGAGTCCCAAGCGAAGCCAAGTGTCCCTTCTCATGAGATTTCTGAGTAACCACAAAATAACAGAAGGAAAGATTACCAAATCCAGTAGAAATGGACTTTGGAGGTCAGGGCTGTGTGGTGGACTTCTGGGCTGAACTTTATATTGAGTTCATGTAACTTTCCATGGCTAACCTTCCCATTGCAGGCACTTGTATAGTATGGGATATAGAACAGTAACTTCTGCTGGAAATGGTTCACCTTACAGCTGTCGTCCAGGACACTATGTGCTTGTTTGCTCTTGGGCCGTTTTGCTATTCTCTCCCTCTCTATCAGAGTCCAGCCCATGCCAGAAATTGGAGAATACAACATACTGACTGGTTCTGCAAAGCAGGCAGGGCAACCCACTTGCAGACCCAGAATCTCAGTGAGGCCCCAAACACATGGCAGTTATCCAATATAATGTATATTACAGAGCTGTTACAGCATCTTCCTCTGGCGGTCTGTGTGTCCAACCAAGGGGTAAGGAGCCACCAGGCAAGCCAGGACACTGGAGTTCAGCTGCTACCTACCCACATCTGGCTTCTCAGAATAGGCCTGGAGCTTCACTATTTCTAATTTTATTACTATATTTAGCTTTACGTTTGCACCAGATAGCCAAATTATATTCCAGGGGGCACCAAACATTCTCTCTCCAGGCTCATGACTGGAAGTGTATCTCTAAGTGTATCACAAACGCACTGCGCTTCACATAATGTCTAAGGGTGAGAGGCAAGCAAACTGAAGCACTGATGCTTCCAAGTGTCAAAGAGCCAGCTTCTCTAACCAAAAGGAAACAAAACTGTAAAACATGCATTTATATGCAGATGTCAGTGCAGTCTCTGATAGACATGTCCCCAACCCCTGAGACAACAGTTTTCACTTTCATCTCTGTTCTTCCAGTCTCAACTGGATTCCAGCAATTGCTGTCCCTCACTGGGATGTGATCAGTTCATCTGTGACAAAAGAAACAAGTCGTGTATACTTAATTAGCACATAAGGCAGGAGGTGTTTTAGAGACGGGTGAACAGTTGGCTAAAGCCCCAGGTTAAGGAAGCCACTGTCATTAGGTTGACTGGTCAGTTAACCTCACAGTAAGAAATTCTGCAGCACAAACTCAGAAGGTGCCCGTCTAATATTATGAATGAGAATTCAGACATGGGGTATGGAATATAAAACATTTCATCACTATGAAAATAGCCCCAACCAAATCTTTTACAATGGTAGGAGATTGACTAGAACTACAGTAAAAAATAAAAATGATAATCCTAAACAACCAACACTACCTGCACAGAAAGAACTAAGCATGGGGTATGACATTGGCTAAAGTAAAAATATGCTACCACGCTGTTATTGTTAAAACAATGCAGCTTGGACATGAAAACAGATATTCAGACAGAGAGCGTAGGATTAATCCATCTATCACATCCAATGGCTTTTACGAACATTGAGAAAGGATATTTCCAACAAATGTTTTTGGTGACCGTGTACTATGATAAAAAATGCCTCTTACATTCATGGAGATTAGGACTTGTAATGGACTTCATAGCTAGAGTTGATAATAAACTTGGAAGTCACTTAGACTGCTCTCTCCTACTGTGTACTCAGCCTCTTCGTTTAACCTGCCTTTAGAAGAACAGTAATATCCAACCGAGATTCCCTCAGATTTCCCATGGAATCAACTTTTACGACTTAAGTTAATGTGTAAGTGTAACCTTAAACTATGTAGTCTTCCATACCCCCTGGCCCAGAGCAATATGTGTGCTATGATAAGCATTTGCTGAAAATAGCAAATAGAAGCTGAAAGTGTTCTTATAAAACCCACCATGATTGTTGAATGCAACATATAGAAATAGCTTGACAAACAATGATGTTTGTAATACTGTTTGATAACTGGGTCAACTGAAGTAAGTTAATTCCTTTTAAAATTCTGTAAATGGTATCTACAAAGTACCCCCACTCCTCCTCCATGTTATACCTTCTGTGCTACTCAATAAAAGAGAAAGCAAAGTCTCTTGTTAGGGACAGAGACACAGGATCAGACACAGAGAAAGATTCACAAGACAGCCATGAGGGGGGCTCAGACTCAGACTAATACAACAGATGAACAGGAATAACCAAAGACATTTGGAGAGGGGAGTACAGAAAAATCTGGGCTTGCTCTTGGCTAACTCATACCTCAGAGAAGTGCTTTGGTTTCTTGGCTTAATGTAACACTGGTGGATTTTGGGTAATTCTGAGTTTATTATTAATACATTCAAAGCTACCATAATGCCAGAGAATTGAAACTCCTAGGAAAAAGTACAAAGGCTATTCTTTGGGACCTTGGAATGCATAATCTATTTTGGATATGACATCAATAACAAAACAGCACAAGAAAAACAGACAGATGGGACAATAACAAACTGAACAGTTTCTTCTTTAGTAGGGTCAAAAAAGGTATCTTATTGGGGCATAATTTTACATCGTTTACAGAAATTCTAGAGAAAAGACATGGCTAATGTTTACTGACCATCTACTGAATGCCACCATGTGCCAGACACTTGCCTACACGTTTCAGTTATAGTTTTTGTCATCTGACCACCCAAGACAGCCCACCTACCGTTAGCATTACAAACATTATAAAGGGGTAAAAACTGAGGTTTACCAAGTTCAGTGACCCACGTACACCCAGCTGTTAGATTGCTGAAACTTGATTTAAACATAGCTCCCCTACCCTATGGACTGTTCTGTTTTTCCTTGAACATATCTCTTCTCTGAAAAACTATAGTATGTCTGAAGAGACAAACGGAGGCAGTGTCCAAGCTGGCATTGCTGGTGAGTTTTCTATGTTCAACAGCTCTTCTGAAATGATCTGGTGGAGGGCAGGCTATGCTTGAGTAGCCTCTGGGTCTGAGAACAAGGGGATGCCTCAGTGTGGATCACACAGGCTCTAAGTGACCTTACCTTGAGCTGATCTCAGCACTTCATCACCATGCACACAAGCTAAGTGACTCTGGCCCTCCAGCAAGGCCATCATTAGCGCTGAAGGCTGATATCTGCACACTGGGATGCTGCTCTGTCTCTCGTTCCTTTATCTTACTGTACGTCTAAACGAAGTGGCTCTCACAGAGACAGCACTAGTAATTGGACAGGCATGTGGGCACTGTAAGAAATGGAGCCTTTCATTCCCTGCTAGTAACACTCGCTTTTTTCTTTTTATTTAAGATCATTTTGTCACCATGTTCTAATTTCATTAAATATTCTCTGAAAATACTGTTTTGATAATAATGTTTCCCTTTGAAGATCTTGTCTAATTTGTGTAAACATTTCCACTGCTGGAAATTTGAGCGGCTGCTAACTTTTCTGTACTGAGAGTACCCACCGCTTCAAACTGAAAATTAGTTCTGAAGAAAGGAGAATTTCCAAGTGTACTGAGTTTCCATGCATATCGGTGTATGTACTCCGGGTGTGTGCAGCCTGTCTGTTTCTCCTCCTGGAAGGTCACCAATCTGTAACAGCTTTCCTTAGTAAGCGCATTAACCTTTTATCTGCCACGGTTGATACAGTTTTCTTAGTTTGAATTTTCATTTTCTTTCTGATTTTTATTTACAGATTTTTTTTATTTCTCTGTTACTTTGCCTGCAAGTATGTGTGGATAAGGGTTCCCCTGGAACTGGAGCTACAGATAGCTGTAAGCAGCCACCTGGGTGCTGGGAATCTTACCCGCAGAACCATTTCTCCAGAACAGAATTTACAGAATTGTAACAAGATGTTTTCTATGTAAGAACAAGGGTAGCCATTATCTGCTACATGCAATTTGCTCTAAAGAAAAATTTACTGCAACCTTCTTTTCTGTCTACTACTTGTTGATGGAGAAAATACAAGGGGCACAGAGTATTAGATTACAGAAAAAATAATAACCATTATACCAAATACACAGAATTGCTTAGTGTCCTAGGCAATTACATAGCCAAGAAGGATCATTCATGTAAAAATCATAAATCCTGTTTAGTAACAGGAAAGGAAACAAGTGAAGAGACATATTACACAACACGGTTTAACTCTGGTTTAAATATCTTTCAAAAACGAAAAGCAGACACAAAACATCTGCACTATTTGAAGACTATTTCTCAGGCTTTGTTATAGGCAAAATTAGATTTATAAACGATGAGAATATGAGACAGGCCCACACCTGTAGAGAAAATGAACAAGAACTTCATTGCAAAGAAATGTTCAGGAAAACTGAACTTGAAGGAGCTGGAGGAAAGTGTGGCTCTGTTTGTTTCCTTGCTTGCTTTCTTGTTTTAAATTTTTAAGATTTATATACCTATAAGTGTTGTGCCTGCACATGTGTATGTGTGCCATGTGCAGGCCTGGCACCTGTGTTCAGAAAAGGGCATTGGGTCCTCTGGAACTGGAGTGGCTGTAAGTCACCATGGCAACTGAACCTAGGGCTTCTGGACAGGCAGCAAGTGCTCTTAACAACTGGGCTGTCTCTCCAGCTCTGGAAACTGCATTTAAACCTAAAATTGCATATGAAGTAACTACTTGTTTTTCTATTACAGCATCAGTTATCCAATGTGTCATTTGCCTTTTAATTTGTTGTTTCTCCTTTTTTTTTTTCCCATTGTGGGTGTGTACCTGTCTCCCACTTCTGAGGTTCTTAGGATCCATTACTGTGAATGATGCTGCATGACATAGGTGGACACAGACAAATAACAGAAAATAGGAACCTATTGTTCTAAAACCAGCCATTGAGGGGGAAGTCCATTTGCTCTGATCAAATTTATTAAAGTAAGGAGATGAGATGTGTTTCTCTCCTACCACACTAGAAAACAAACTATAGTCCATCTGTGTTCCGGAATTAGAAAATTGTTATAAATGTAATTTCTAAATGGCTAAAAGGTCAATGACCCTAACATTTTTATTCCTCCCCCAAATAATACCGAGTGGCAGCAATACTAACAAGAACTTCAGGAAACACCCACTCATTACCCTGCCATTTTTACAGATAAGAAAACTCAAGTCCCAGTCACTCATTGTTCAAAGGCACACAGCTGGGAGGGAGCAGACCCAGCATATTTAGGCAAATCTACTGTGAAGGCTGAATCCCAACCACTGTTCTGAGCTTTCCTCTCACTGGATCACTGTTATGAGCTTTTCTTTCATTAGATCCCTACTCTGAGCTTTCCTCCCATTGAATCTCTGTTCTGAGATTCCCTCCCACTGCATCCCTACTCTGAGGGCTTCACCCTCTGGATCTCTGTTCTGGGGGTTTCCCCACAAGGTGCATTCAAAAGCAGGTCTTGTTGTAGATTCGTACAAATGCTGAACATAACCATGTGGTCACATATTTCCATATTAAGATCACCTTTCCACCTCCTGCTCTTAGTGTCCAATTTCCTCTTCCTTTCCTGGGCAACCACATCTCTAATCTGCCTCCCAGATGACACTGTTTAGAATGTGGCCTAGCATATGTGCTACACCACCACCCTGATTGCCTTTCTGAGAAGTACAGGATTCCATGGATTAATGACAAAGCTGATAAATGAGAAATTAATACTCAGAGATTATGTCATTATAAATTCTTTTTCCCAAGGACTAAAAAGATCTCCTGGCTTCAGACCTATACCAGAAATTCACTGCATAATATTAGAGCAGAAAGCACTGCTGGTGAATTCCTAATCACAAATTCAAGCATTCAGGTGTCTACTTTTTTTTTTCCTGCAGTGCTGGCAATTGAACCCAGAAGATATACATTCTGAGCAAGTGTTATAACATTGTCCTGTATTAAGTGTTTAGAGGCATGATGTTTTACCAAATAGGTAATTGTCTATACCCAGGCCCCTTTCTATCATCATCGTTGTTATCGTCGTCCTCATTGTCGTCACTGTCATCATCGTCATCATCATCACCATCATCATCACTATCATTATCAATAATGAGTAAAGAGAAGACAGAAGGAGACCGCAGGCCATGAAACTGAAACATTAGCTAGCCTTAGGTTTCTGTTTGCTTACAAGAAGATCTTAGCACCTGGTCTACATTTGTGCTCAGACAAAACCAGAAATAAGTGCTATTGTTTTCTTTGGGAATTGAGGGAATGTACATGTTTGTGTATATATGACAGAAAAGATTATATAACCATATAATACATAAAATGTATATCATATAATATTTGCTAAAAATTCCAAATAAAATATTTTTAATCTAACAGGATTGATTACTTCCCTCTTCTTATACTTGTTCTCATTTCTTCATAGTCCTCCTTATGAAAAATACCAAAAGCAGATGCCATTCAATAAGTAGTTGATCAATTGCTAACATATAAATCATGATAAAATATAGCCCTTATCTTAGCTACTTTTCTAATGCTGGGACAAAAAAAGTGAGTAAAACAACTTATGGAACAAAGTAGTTTACTGTTTCACCACACTTTGTCACTTTTCCAATCTGTGAAGAGACACCATTACCAAGGCAGCTTATAAAAGGAAAAGTTTATTGGGGACTTACAGTGCCAATAAGCTCATGACCATCATGATAGGAAACATGGCAGTGGCAGACATGGCCCTGGAATAGGAGCTGAGAGCTTACATCTTTATTAATAGGTATGAGGCAGAGAAAAAGTTAACTGGAAATGGCATGGGCTTTTGAAGCAGTAAAGCCCACCCACAATGACACACTTCTTTCAACAAGGCTACACCTCCTAATCCTTCCCAAACAGTTCCATCAACTGAAGACCAAGCATTCAAATATGTGAGCCCATGGAGGTCATTCTCATTCAAACTACTACAATGGCTTAGGGTTCATAATGGTGGCAGGAATAGCTGAGACCTCACATTTTAATCCACAACCCAGAGGCAGAGAGAGGAGAATACTAGGAATCTGGTAGGAGTCTTTGAAATCTCAAAACCTAGCCCTAGTGCCATACCTCCTCCAATGAAGCTACACCTTGCAAATCCTTCCCAAACATGTCCACAAAGTATTCAACCACATGAGCCTATGGGGCTATTCTCATGCAAATCACCACACTCGGTCACTATAAGCATCTGGCATAAGCATAATAAGCAGCAGATACCAAACTGAAACTCCAGCAAACTGCCCATGTTAATTAGCAAGTGGAGCTTTATAAACACCCACGGATCATGTCTGGCTGCTTTTAGGCTTTAAAACAGAGGAATTAAATCTGTGGTTCTCAACCTTCCTAATGCTACAAATCCTTTAATACAGTTCCTCATCTTGCGGTGACCCTCCCCCCAAATATAAATTTTCTTGTTGCTACTTCAGAACTGTAATTTTCCTACTGTTTTAAATCATAATGTAAATACTTTTGGAGGTAGAGGTTTGCCAATGGCGTCACAACCAACAGGTTGAGAACCACTGAGTTAAATAGTTGTGTATATAAAGTATCCCCACAGCCACCCCAGAAGCTCTTGTGTTGAAGGCCTGATTTCCAGCTAATCAGGGCTGTGAGGAAGAGAGGATCCAAGGGCACTGACTATCTCTGAGCTGTGAGGAGGTGGGTGCACTTTTCAGAATAGAGTCACTGAGGACATGTGTCGAAGGGTATAGCTTACCGTGCTCCTTTCTGTTACACTACCTCTGTTTTCTGCTTGCCATGAAGGGAGCAACTCTGCCCTTCATAACTGCCACAAGGATGTTTTGCTTCACCGAGTTCCAGAGACAAGGGTATTCGCTCCCAAAAGCACACCTTCTAAAACCATGAGTTACGTGAAGCTTTCCTCCTTTTAAATGGTTTCTCTACAGATTGTTTTGATTTGTTTTAACTGAGACAAAAAGACTGAAACATTGTGACAGAAACTGAAAATCTTACAAAGCTAAAAGTGCTTGGCATATGACCTTTACCAAAAGAATGTGCCGACTCCTGGTTTATAGTAAGTAAACCAACACATCGCTAGTATTTTCTACTAATGTACCTTAGTGACAGAAACCAGAACCAAAAAAACATCCTGTGCTACCTTAGGGGAGCTATGAGCAACAGTTTGAATGCACAAAGTTAAAAAGCATTTCCCTTTAACTTCTATTAGGAAATCAGTGCGTTCCAATGACTCTGCCATTCCTCAACTAAAAAGATAGTTATAATTGCAGCCTTAGGTACTTTATAATGTTTTTAGCTGTGATAAGTAGTAATACTAATATACATTATATTATATTACATCATATCCTATTATATATATGTATATATATATATTCTATTTCTTTTTAAAATAGTTTATATGTTAGATACCAGCCCTGTCATCAAATTTAGCATTTCTGGGTTTTGTTTTCATGGATAAGACATGGTTTAACATTAACAATGCTGATAGCTTTTTATGAATTTAGAGCTGGCTTAGATATTAAAATACTAAGATGGTGACTTTTCATGGTGAGCTGGACTACTTCTCCCCAGTATTTAGCTAAACATAAGATTATGTAGTTTGGTCTACATAGAAAAACTGTCTTACCCTTCCACCAAGAAAGTTCGGAAAGCTAAGAAGGAAGCTCCTGCCTCTCCCAAAGCGGAAGCCAAAGCGAAGGCCTTGAGAGCTAAGAAGGCAGGGCTGAAAGGTGTCCACAGCCACAAAAAGAAGAAGATCCAAATGTCACCCACTTTCAAGCAGCCTAAGACCCTGTGGCTCCAGGGCAGGTAAAATATCCTCGAAAGAGTGCACCCAGGAGAAACAAGCTTGACCACCATGCTCATCAAATTCCCATTGACCACCGAGTCAGCCATGAAGAAAATAGAGGACAACAACACACTCATGTTCATTGTGGATGTCAAGGACATCAAGCACCAGATCAAACAGGCCGTGAAGAAACTCTATGACACTGATGTGGCCAAAGTCAATACCCTGATACGGCCTGACGGAGAGAAGAAGGCGTATGTTCACTCGGCTCCTGGTTATGGTGCTCTAGATGTTGCCAGCAAGATTGGGATCATCTAAAATGAGTCCCGATGGTTAATTCTAAATATACACTTTTTTTACCATTAAAAAAAAAGAAAAGAAAAACTATCTTTAAAAAAGTATAAGACTTGCCTGCTCAGATTTATCTGTATTAGTAAAAAGATGAATGAAATGAATTCATTTGTCTGCTACAAACACTGCTTATGTTTTTGAGAAGATATAATTATGGCACATAATCAACTGTAAAGATTATCCTGGATAGCCTCGGTTGCCCTAATTCAATCAGTTGAAATCACTTATAATAGGCTTTGCTGGTAAGAAACTCACCTGTAAGTAAGAGCTTCAGCTTGCACCAAGTGTTCTACTCCATCCTTGCCAACGGCCTGCCTTGCTCACTGAAGCTATGCCTAGACAGCCCCACAATCTTGCAAGGCGACTCCTCATTCCCTCCCTCTCTCCTCACTTACAATCTTATGAGTTCTGTTTGTCTAACAGAAACTATGAAAGTCTAACATACGAAGTACTAAGTCTGAAAATACTGCAAAACTAAACTTATCAAGATATAATTTTAAAGAACTCCAATTTCTAGAACAATTGCTACCTAGAAATCCCAATGTTGTATAGTTACAGTACTATACGGTCACTCCTATTCCACCTCTGTCCCTCATTTCATTATGGCAAAGCATAAATTCTAAGAAAAAATAATGTCTAGCTAAATGAAAACCAATTGAAAATAAAGAGACCCATGGAGTTATCCACATTATAAAAGTCACCAGATGTGGACTCGCCTATAATCTCAGGGCTTCAAGGACAGAGGCAGGAGGATCACAAGTTCAGGCTAGACTGGGCTACATAGACAAGCTAGCTAAAAAGAAAAAAAAAAAAGACAAAGTATGAGACTTGCTGACTCAGATTTATCTATATCAGCAGAAGATGGGTGAGAAGAATAAAATGCCTGCTACAAGTAACATTAAAACAATTTCTACAACACATGTTACAGTCTAAAGGGAATAATAGTTAATAGGCTAGAAAACTTTAATAAGTTGGACAGATATCTAAGCCATTTCCTGGATCCAAACCATTAAAAAGGTAAATAATTCAAACAGTCAAGCATGCCTCCTACAGATTACCACCCTGCATGCAATGAATTTGAGTAAGAATAGCCAGGGTTCCTAGGGCCATGTCAGGACCTACTATGGACTAAGGAAAAGTAAAGCTACTCTGTTTATAAAATTGTAAATTTATTGTTTTTATCAGTATTTGAGATAGTATCCCTGTGTGTTTTTTAAGTTATGTTAATGTTTTCCTGTTACTATGAAACAATAATATGTTTTTCTCTGCTAAGACAAAGAAATTGAAAGCATGTTGGAACATGGTCGGATCCTTTCCATCTTCCTCTGAGCATTTCATGAACCTGAGCTGGGGTGTATTTTTTACTGTGTTTAGTTTGGGGATGGCAGCCTCTGTTCTGCACAATGCAGGAACAGAAAAACACAGTGGAATAAATAGGGCCATATGAAAATGTACTAGCAGGCATCTCTCAAGCACAAGCAGCATTCCACTAAATCTAGAATGTGTAATGATAGGATACCACCCATTTAAAATAAAGCCTGAAGTTTAGGGCTCTAAATCTGATGAGCTCCTGCTCATCTACTTCTGAGTCCCAGAACTTCGCCCCTTTCTGCTATTCTTTGACAATCTCTACACACCTAAGAATTAATTTTGAGGAGATAATAGTGGGTGTGTGCACGTATTTACCCCCAATATTCACAAAACCTAGCTATATATGCATTATCTGTAAATCCAAATTTAAAAACTCACACAAAACCCAAAGGTGTGAAGGTACAGCACTAAGTCATTTTCTGGAGCAAGCTTGTGAAGAAAGTTTTAAAAGAACACTTAGACTTAGTTTAAAAGAAGACAATTTAAAAAAGTAATCTAACAGAACAAACAAAACAACAATGGCTAGAAAAAGACCTTCCTGGGTTTTCTAGAACAAAAGAGAAAATCAACATAGGTGTCTCTGTGGAAACAAACATTCATTTACAGTCACAGTCACAGTCTTTCAGAGCTCTTTGTCTCCTTACATTTAGTACTACATATGGATGCCACGGAGATCTATTCAGGAACCTAACTGCTGTTCCAAAGCCAGAAAAAGAAGCACTTATGAAGCCAGCAACTGATTTAATATGCACTGAGCACTGTCACCCACCCCAAGCAAGGTCCCCTTCCTTCAGTGCTACTGTGGCCTGTGTCATGACTTCACTACTGAGCCACAGCTAATTACAAGGCAGACGAAAGGCTAAGGGAGAATCCACACTAGACAATTAACAGACTGGACGTTCATTGTCTTGGAGTGTTCTGCATATGCTAATTCAAACCTCACCCTCCAGAGAAGCACTGTGCAACCAGGACTCTTTGTTCTGGTCTCTTTCAAGCTTCCTAATGGCGGGAGTGACCCTGCTCACACCATGTCGCTGCCATTCATCCCCAACCAGCTGGGTATGAGTTTCTGTCTCTGGGCTTTAAGTAGCACTGTTCACTGCAAGTGTGTGTGTGCACGTGTGTGTGTGTGTGTGTGTGTGTGTGTGTGTGTGTGTGTGTGTGTGTGTGTGTTAGTAAAGTGGTAATAGTGGGGTAACGTGGGTTCACAGTACTCACAGGAGGACTCAGTAAGTATATCAAATCTGCATTGCCGTAAGGATAGCACACCTAAACCAGTATTCTCCTGAGTGAAAGCCGTGGAGATGTGAACATGGTCCCTTTGTCCTACTCTACTGTTAAGCTGTAGAATTGTCCTGCTGCGATTTTTTTCTTCCTTTCTGTGGTACCAGAGAGTAAACCTAACATCTAAGCACCCGGCCACAGGGCTACAGTCCAGCACTCTTTTTATTTTTATTTTAAATGGGGTCTCAACAAACTGTTTGGGCTGCCTTTGAACTCACTGGGTAGCCTGAACTGGCTTTGAACTCGCCATCCTCCTGACTCAGCCTCTGAAGTAGCCATCATTCCAAGCCCATGGCACCAAGCTCAGTCCTTGGTTATATCTTTTCAACATCATGGAGCTACAAACTACACTTCAAATCTACGTCAGAGTTGCACCAACTGTGCCATGCCTACACCCACAGCTAAGTGTCCTTTGTTCTGTGTGACCCTTGCAGTCACGTGGCATGCATGCTATTGCCTAGGAAGAAATGGTCAAGGCTGACTTTCTCCTGAGTCAATCGTTTCATAACTCCATATCAACTTTTCTCATAAAAAGTTGAAGTGTTCAGAGTGTAAAGTTCTTTTTTGCTCTACAATAAATGATAAATCAGCACAGGCATTAAACTAACAGTTTACAAGTTTGTGTGAACTCCTAAAAACTGTCCTATAAATCAGTATCTTTCCCAACCTACACTGTGACACTCCCCTCAGAGATTACAAAATCCAAAAGCTCAGGAACGTGCATTTTTTCAGATTTGCTTCAAAAGAAGCAGGCCACATGCTACCTACAATAACAAGTATTGTCCTTTTGGCTGTATGTCATCAACTCTTAAGTTGTTACACACAGGGCAACTCGTCCAGAATGTTTATGGCTTTTACCACAGAGCCAGGCTGCAGCATGCTCACAGCACTGTAAAAGCAGAGCTGCAGGTCCTCTCTGCTTTCAGGCAGTCCTTTAGGCTCTTGAATAAATTTGTGCATCAGCCACAGCTAGTCATAAATGTGCAGTTGATGCTTCCACCTTCATCAAAGGGTGTTACAGGGAAGTAAGACAACATTTAGAAATTAATCAGAATCCTTAATAGAAAGCCTGCATAGAGTTTGGAGTAAATGCACACATACACATAATAGATTAGCTAATTTCTGAATAGGTATCTTGGTTAGTTACTGAGTTAACGACAGTTTGGGCAAGAGAGCTCTATTTCCAGTTTGCTATCAACTTACCAAGTCTATTTTTGTTTCTTTGTTTCACAACCTGCTTTAAAATGAGACGTTCTGATTGATCCTCACTGTCCTGTGCGGTGTGCAGCATGGCTCTGGAACCTTCTAAGGACAGGGGAATGAGAAAGTGGAACCTGCAGGTCTGTCCTCACCCTGCAGACAGCTCCTGGGAGCATGAAGGAGCACAAAGTGACAGGAGTGCAATGCATGATGGGACTCCTTTCTGCTCCCAGAGTTGCAAGGAATGGGCTTCTGGTGGGAGGGGGATGGCATGACTCCTCTCCAAGGAGTCTAAACCCCTCAGCCTTCCAATTAGTCTAAATGTCTTAACTTATAGCCCTGACTCCCATTTCAAGCATCTCACCCTCTTCGGCCTTTTTATTCTCATCGGTATGACTTCTGCCACAGGACAAAGCAAATCCTATCAGCCTGAGGAATTCAGTGGTATGCAATACCTGCTCAAAATACAAATTATAAAAATGGACAATGGGGGCTTAAACAGTGTGGAGGATACCAGTCATTAGTATAATTCTCTATCAAAAATATTTTTTAATGGACTTATGATATTTTAGGTAATTATTTTCATCTTTAGTCTTCATAAAAATGCTTAGGAAGAAATAACAATTAGCTTGATCAGATTCACTTCTCATTGGTATCACCCTCCTCTTCCAGGAAGAATTCTAAATGTTCAGTTTCTTGGAATTAAGCTAAAGAAAGTTAGCTAGTCTTACTAGTAATAAACTCACTAGTAAGCCAAACTGTGAGGCCTTCTCACAGCTCATTCAGCTGCAACGTTGATTCATTTGAAATCAGTGTGGAAGACTGTAGAGAAGTACGCAGAGTGGTGTTAGTCACAGCTCCGCTCCATGCTGGCAAACGGGCCATCAGCTCACCCTTGAGCCACACCTAAGCAGTGAGGAGAAAAACTGTCTATGTTGCCTAATACTGTTTTCCTGAACTTTGCCTGACGGCATTACGAAGATGTAAGAAGTTAATCTACCAATGTCTTATTAATGCAAAGTTTATTATCACCCTGTATCAAATGAGTCTAGTGTGTCAGGTCCAAAGGAAACCTGGGACCGATGGCTAACTGTGGTGCCCACTAGCACACCAGAGTGTGTGCCGGCTTCCAGGCTCACTCAGCACTTCCGGCTCCTCTCAGCTCTTCTCACTGCTCCCTACCCTAAACTCAGCTCACGGGCTTTCCTTCCCCAGCTTCTCATTCCTAGATAACCCTGACATTTCTGTCAGGAACTCTTTTGGGTCTCGGTCCCCTCTCTTGGCCCTTTCTTCTGTTTGCCCTCTCTTCTCTTCTCCTGTTGTGACCTGGTTCCATCAGGTGGCCATGTTTACTCCACTGCTTTCTCTTCCTGCTCAGGATTCTTCCAGATGCCTTTGGCTGTATTCTCCCTCACATCCACAATCAAACCCTTACTGTCAACCATGCCTTGGAGCGATTGTGTCCTCACTTTATACATGGTGTACTAATCAGGCATGCACAGATATATTTAAGTTCACACTCATTTTGTCAAACTTGCTCATAGTGTTTTTGGATGTGTTTACTTTCCCCAGGATCAGATGGTGGGAGGTGAACAGAAAGGGCTGAATAGCTTGTTGACTTCTTCCTTTCACTGTTGACTTTCTTTCATGTCTTCTCCCAGAAGTCATTGCAGTCACCTACTTCTACTCCATGCCTTTGCAGAAACTGCATCACTGCCTCAGAAGCCCAGCATCCCTGTTTCAGTCAGGCCCAGACTTCTAGATCTGTGAGCCCAGGACTGTTAGTCCACATGGTCCCCTTTCCTTGCCCCAGACTCCCTCTTCTGTGTTCTGATTACACCTCATGTTGGGAAGTTAGTTTGGACTCTGGGCCTGACCTGACTGGCAAGTTGAACATCACCCACATTTGAAGCTGGAGTAGAATAAGTAGCTTTATTTCTTTCCCAATCCTGGCTCCCACCCACCAGCCTTGCCCTACCAGAAGGAATTAGCTCTTCCTGGAGAGATCCCAAGAAGTGACAAATCAAACAGCCTCAATGGGTGAGGATTAAACTGCTGGCTCACAAGCCTAGACGAGGCTGTCAATGGCACTGAGCATTGCCTCTCATGACCAAGCCAATATAATGTTCCGCAGTTAGCTTCAAAATCTGAGTTCTCCAATAAGATGTCTAGAAAAAATAATCAAGAGTAAATAAGTGCAAACTGAAAGTTTTTCTAAGAGAAAACAACACGCAGTACAAAACACGATTTTGGAAGAGCCCAGCGTTTCTGAAATCAAGATGTCTATTACCAAGTAGATCATGACTAATGGAATTTGGTTTCTAGTTGAAATGAGTAAAAATACTTAGCTGTTATGATATAGGTCATTATCGTTTTGTACATTTATTTTTGTTGTCAGGACATAGTAATTATATAGAATAGTGGATTTCACTGCTGCATTTTCCTATCTATATAATATACCTTAATTGTATCCATCCTGTCAACACACACACACACACACACACACACACACACACACACACACACACGCTTTACCTTCCTAGTAGTTCCTCTTCCATATAGACTTCAAATCTAATGTAGTCTCTTCCTGGTTCCTCTATTGCAGAATCTCTATGGAAGCCGTTTGGAGGCTATGCAACGATACCAGATGAAATCCCTCAAAAGAGACCTTCAACACTTGATGATACACAGCACATTTTAAAGAAGGCATTAATATCAATGCTTTTCTCCATTCAAATCCATGTAATTGCACCAAGTAATTATTCCTCTAGGAAATATGAATTTGAAAAAGATCCTCTACTAAGTGATAACTATGTTTATATTGTCTGGAATTAATACATACACTCTTATTCTAAAATTAGGATGCCAGGTATCAAACCAAGGAATATCATCAAGGAGAATTATCAATATTCTAAACTTTAAAATTTCCTGGTAGATTTTTTAGCACAACTAAACATGTGAGAATCATTTTGTTTCGTTTTCATTGTGTTTAGACATCTGGCTTGAAGCATCTGGCAGCCTAAAAGCAAAGTGCAGCTTCCTGAGGCCAAGCACCTCCTGCCAATGCAAGGCGGCCCTCCCACCCCACAGGCCTTTTCTTTCCGACACACCTCAGAAGATCTGCGTCAGTATGCTAGTCCTGGCCTGGGTTCTGGGTATTCATCCTTCCCCAGCTGCTTTCTGTCCACACCCTCCAAAATCACCGTTTCCAACGTGAAGGGCAAAACAGCATATCAAACACATAGAACAAGTGACATGTAAGGGAAATGCGTGCACCACGAATGTTAACATAAGCCAAGCAGCTGTCATTATTGACTCTGCTTTCTTTGCTAGAACTGTGCACAGTCAGAACTAGTATTTGTAAGGTCCTCGTGCTTAGGAAAAGTTAACGCTGGTGAGATTCAAGCTCTGTCTCTCACCAGCCTTCATTTTTCTAAGTGAGTAACAACTGGGTTCTCTGGTCCCCACAACAGGGAGCATTGTTAAGTTACTAAAATCAATCTGAATTGGATTAGCTAAAAGCATATGCTACACTGTGGGTGGGTGGTGGTTAGGTACAAAAATACAGGATGAAATACTTTGGGAAAAAGTTAAAATCACGTTTAATAGTTGCTCATTAATTAAGCACCATACACTAAGCTTCAGTGACTGGGACAGGTAACTGAACTGGAAACACTTCGTACTATACGGGAGCCATTGGCACATGAAGAAAAGGAGAAAGAGAAACTAAAAGAGGAAAAAGAAAGGGAAAGGAAGTCAAAAAATCACAGGGCAAGACGTACTGCTGTAACTGTGATTGGTGTTATAAACTGTGAAGTAGATAATAGTTGGTGTTGCCCTTACACTTTATGGATTAGATTTCCATAAAAAAATTAAGCTTGACAAATATACCATATAGATCTAAAAAAAAAAAAAGTAAAATAAAAGGAAAGGAAAGGAAAAAAGTATAGTAAGGGAAGGAAGGAAGGAGGGAAGGAAGGAGGGAAGGAAGGAAGGAAGGAAGGAAGGAAGGAAGGAAGGAAGGAAGGAAGGAAGGAAGAAATGAGGTAGCTTTACCAGCATTATGGAAAAGCTTACATCCCAAGTTATCTATACCAAGTCAACCAGTAATGCTAGACACTGAACAAAATATCATTGTGTAGAATTTAAGAGCCTCAAATGCAAGCCTCCTTGCCTAGACACGTGAAGCTAATACCTCAATGTCTGTGCCAGGTTTTTAAAAAAAAATCTCCTTAAACAATCAAGCCAGGTTCCTCTCCCCAGCAAGGTCTCAACTTCTGGATCTCTTAATTTTTTCATCTTTCAGTATTGACAAGGGTCTTGATAGACCACATTAGCAACAACCGTACACTACTCCCAATAACGTTTGCTATAATTCCCACCTTTCCTTAATGTATTCGAATTTGAACTTCATTCTTTCCCAGGGCCTCTGCGCCCTCTGGAATAGATCTGAAAGGGATTCTTTTTGCTACTGAAATGCATCTAGTTGTGTTCTTAATCGGTGTGCTTCTCTAGAAAAACTGGAAGTTATTCAAAGTGTTAAAAATAGGACTGCAGAAACAGCTGAGTTGATCTAGTGGTTTAAAATAGACTGTCTCCCATAAGGTCATATATTTGAACATTTGGTCACCAGATGATAACACTGTTGGGGGCGGGGGTTAGGAGATTCGGCCATATTGGAGGAGGTTCTAAAATCTAAAGATCTCATTTGCACCATGTCCAGTTCACTCTTCTGCTTTCTGTTTGTGGTTCAAGACATGAGCTTTGAGCATCCCACTCTGGCCACTATGTTTGCCTTCTGCCACATGGAGTCTGACTTTCTGGACCCATAAGCCCAAATAAATCCTGCCTTTCATAAATTGCACTGGACATGGTGTTTTATCACAGCCACAGAAAAGTAATTATTGCAGTTGTGAAAGTGCTTGCTGCATAAACATGGGGACTCAAGTTAAAACCCCATCACCCAGGCACGGCAGTGTGGGCCTGAAGTCGTAGGACTGGGTGCGGGGTGGAAACAAGAGGTTTCCAGGGACACGCTGGCCAGACCAGCTAGCCAAATCAGCCAGCTCTGAGCTCAGTGAAAGATCTTGTCTCAATATATACATACATATGAGAGCTACTGAAGAAGACACTGTTGTTGCCCTCCAGCCTTCACATGCATCCTCACACACATGCACATACACAGACATGTACACACATATACAACCACACATAAACACATATACTAGAAATAAAGTTGCCTTATGATCCGCCAATTCCACTACTTGGTATAAATCCATGAAAACTAAGAATATATGTCAACATACAAATTTGTGGAAAAAAAAACCTTCAGAGAATTTTTTTATTAAACACAGAGTAGATGCAACTCAAACTGTGATACACCTTTATAAAACGTAGCAGATCACCAGTACATGCTGCAATGCAGAAAGGCCTTGAAAACATTACACTAAATAAAAAGTATTTGCATATATTGCATGATTCTGTTTATATGAAATTTCCAGAAAAAAATGCACAGAGACATGAAGTAGGGTGGTGATTTGCAGGGACAGTAACAAACTGGAAGGAGAGGTAGCTGCTCACGGGGCTAGGAGTGATGAACGTGTTCTAAAGTTAGACAGTGAGGATGCTTACACACATCGGAACACACTGAAAACCACTGATTTGAACATCTTAGACTATACTTTTGTTGTGTGTAAATTATATCTTAACAGATCTGCTATTTTAGAAGTCATTGGTATAGGTTCATTTGCTAAATACATACTTGTCGAGGGTCTGCTGTGCACTAGGCACTGACAACATCAAATGTATGAACACAGTCTCTGCTTTCATAGATTAATAGTCTTTCAAAAGAAACATGATGGTAAATAATTATTGTCAACTCAATTGGACTGAAATTGATTTCTGTGTTATTTATTTAGTTGTTGATTTAAAATTGATTGTTTTTATATATAGTATATGTATGTATGCGTTCATATGTGCATGATTGTTTATGCATGTAAAAACCAGAGGTCAAAAATCAGAGTCAAATGAGGGCTTAATAGCTTATTTTGTATAGAACAGGACTTTTCATGAACCAGATCTTGTAGACTGTCTGATCACCAAACCTCCAGGATCCTTCTGTCTCTGCCTAAACTGGGAATGCAGGCATGTGCAGCAGTTCAGGCCTTTTTATTTTATTTTACATGTGTGCAAAGGATCTGAACTCAGGTCCTAGTGATTAGATGGCTATCATTTTTATCTACTGAGATATCTCCCTAGCTTCTTGACTGGGCTTAGGATTGCTTGGAAAACGGAGCTCTGTGTGTGTGTGTGTGTGTGTGTGTGTGTGTGTGTGTGTGCCTGTATGTATGTATTTCCACACAGATTAAACTGAGGAGAGAAGATCCACTTTGAATGTGAACCTGTACAATCTCATAGGCTGGGAATATTGAACTGAATTAAAACAAGCAAGCTTCACCAGCATTCATGTTTCCAGACAACAGATACACTATGACCATCCACCTTACCTTCCGGTTACCTTGTCTTCCCAAGCTGTAAGCCAAAACAAACCCTGTGGTCTTTATGTTACTTTTGTTGGGCATTTTGTCACAGATATAAGAAAAAAATGAATACAAAAATCTGTGCTTAACATGTAACATGCAAACTGAAAGAACTTGTTAAATGGCAGTTTAAAGTGATAAAGGCCAGAAACAAGGACTAAGGAAATAAACAAAATAGGCCTTAGGATGGGAAGTGGGAACAATAGCTCCTTTCGGTGCCAACATAATATTTTTATTGATTCTTTGGGAATTTCATATCATGTACTCCAATCACACTCATTCTCAGGCCTTCCATGTCCACCCCCACCCTTGTGACCTCCTCCTTCAAAGGGTTAAAAAAAACAAGTCCATATTGTGTTATCTATATACTCACTGGGGCATGGCCAAACTCTCAGTGGCCTCCCCCTTAAATAAAACTGAGTTCTTCCCTTCCTGCACCCTCATCAGATGTCACCAGTTGGGGAGCACTAAATTCAACATTCTTATCACAGAAAAGATAGTTCTTAAGAAATAACATTTCACCTGAAATCTGAATTCAAAATGAATAAACTTGAAGACTGAAAAAAAAAAAAAAAGATTCAAATGCCAAGGTCCTGAGACAAGAAAGAACTTGAGGCATTCCCGGAACTATGGTCAGATGATGACACCGGTCAAGTGACGGAAAGATAAGCAGAAGCCAGAGATGGTACATCCGTACAACAAAGTAAGCATTTGGACTATTCCCAGTACAATGGGAAAACTGCAGGGGGTTATTAAGCAGACCAATGACATGATCCAAATTACCTTTCAGAAAGGCAACAAGATTTATCGAGCACGTATAGTCTCAGGGATACTGATGTACTCCAAGAGAAAGGTATGGCTTGAACTATATTAACAGATTTTATATCCCTGACCAGCACCTAGAAATTAAACAAGGGCAGGGTGCTTTCCTGTTCTGCTCAACAGATACAATGTACCTGCACAGATTACAATGCAAAGAAAAAAGAAAAATGGAAGGAATGTGCAGACTTGAGCAAAAAATTTTAATTTCTTGCTCTATTTCTATCCACTATGGAGCACTGGCATTGCTGAGTCTTTGCCTTTGTGGTGGTCTGAAGGAGAGGAGCCCCCACAGGCTCATATATTTGAATGTTTAGTCACCAGGGAGTGGAAATGTTTGAGAAGGATTAGGAGGTGTGGTCTTGGAGGAAGTGTGTCACTGGGAATGGGTTTATTTTCAGTTTCAAAAGCCCACACCAGGTCAAGACTCTACCTCTGCCTGCTGCCTTCAGATTAAGATGTAAAGCTCTCAGCTACTGCCCCACTGCCATGCCTGACAGCTTTATGCCATGATAATCTTGGACTAATCCTCTAAAACTATAGGCAAGCCCCCAGTTAAATGCTTTCTTTTATAAGAGTTACATTGATCATGATGTCTCATCAATGAAACAGTAATTAAGATAATCCTTACCAACGTAAATGAATGTCTAGCAATACTTTACAGAGCTGCTTAAGACTTAACTGTCTTGATAGATACATGTGTGTTTTAGTTAGGGATTCTATTGCTGCCATGAAATCCTATGACCAAAGCAACTTGGGGAGCAAAGAATTTATTTGGCTTATGCATCCTCAGTGCTATTCATCATCAAAGAAAGTTAGGACAGGAATCAAACAGGGCAAGAACCTGGAGGCAGGAGCTGACGCAGAGGCCATGAAGGAGTGTTCCTTACCGGCTTCATTTCCATGGTTTACTCAGCCTGCTTTCTTTTTTTTTTTTTTTTTTTTTTTCTTTTTTTTTGAACTGGGGACCGAACCCAGGGCCTTGCGCTTGCTAGGC
The DNA here is from genome assembly GCF_011064425.1 of Rattus rattus. Classification (NCBI taxonomy): domain Eukaryota; kingdom Metazoa; phylum Chordata; class Mammalia; order Rodentia; family Muridae; genus Rattus; species Rattus rattus. Next base: position 121,180,107 of record NC_046159.1, read on the forward strand.
AAGCGCTCTACCACTGAGCTAAATCCCCAACCCCTCAGCCTGCTTTCTTATAGATCCCAGTACCACCAGTCCAGGTATGGCACCACCAATAAAGGGCTGTCTTGAAAAAAAAAAGCAAAAACAATCTATCTAGGACCTCCCTCCCCCTCCCCCCCCCGTCTCTGTAAAGGTGACCTTTACAACCCACCATCGCTCCCTACACCCCCATACCTTGAAGTCGACGTGTTTTGTCCGGCATAAAATACCTGGTTTCTCTAATGATCACACAAATCTTTCATGTGTTCCAATATAAAGGCACTGTGGAAAATTTAGACGGGTTCCATCTACTCTTGCCCCTTGTGGCACATCTTGCTATTACAGATAATAAAAACAAATTATAGGAAGCCATTCTCTACCTCTAGCTCCTGAAGTCAACCTCAACAAATCTTCCTAAAATTCTAACGGGGCCACCATGGAGTTGTGATCACAGAGATGAAACAGAGCTATATATCTGATGTTTCAAGGAATTGGACTAAAGAGTACAGCCAGTGTTCCAAGTAGGCCAGCCAGCTTTAGTCACCACGATAATAAAGTTCCCTCTGCATGAAGCTCACACAATACAAAGAGGGAAGACGAAATAACCCAATGTTAACCAATAGGTTTCTCCTGTTCTGTGTCTCTCTCCCTGCCTCAGAAGAAAAGTAACTCTGGAATGATAAGCCCACGTTTGTGAGTTTTTATTCTGTTTCTGATTTTCTGTGGCTTTCTCTTTTACACCCGCCCCTTCTGCCGAGACCTGCTGGAACACTTCATCTACTTAGAAAACAATATCTCTCCAGTTATGTTACCATCTACCAGAGTTCTAATAGGAAGGTGAACAAGGCCGATGAGCATCAGTAAATGGAGTGCAATGCTGTCTCTGAGACCCATCTCCAAGGAGGGCACGCTGTGAGGAGAAAGCATGCTTCTAAAAAGCCCCAAGCCAGGAGAAGCACCGCCATAGAAAGAGCGAGGGAGGCTCCAGCCGAGAGACAACGTTCCTACACGGGGTTATGAAACAGCTGCAGATGACTGACCTTAGGACGGACTTTGGCCAACTTCACACCAAAATAATCTGATTTACATGCTTAAAACCTTCTGAAATCACTTAATTCTTGCCAAAGTCCACCTGTGGGGCAAAATACTTTGGTCTTGCCCCTGTGAAGACATCACTGACTTACTAAAGCCACCAGCCGCTTGCTGGAGTGAATTTGTACCTAAGGCCCCCAAGACCTTTCTTGAGTTAATTAAAAAGTGGGTTGTGTTTTTTTTTTTTTTGCAAGTTCTTCTGAGGCTTTCCTAGAAACCCCTGTGAAAAGCTGATAGGAAAGCAATTTTATAAATACCTTAATACGTCATGAATGTTTGCTTTTCATAATTGCTATGTCATATTTCTTCTTAAACTTTTCTAAGGAATTAACTAAATGAAAAGCAAAATGATGTGTGCTTATTGACAAGACTGTTGAGTGGGTGATAAGACAGAAAACACGTACCATTCCTCACTTCACGGTCATCGTCAAATGACGGCAGGAGCATGTTTTGTTGTGAGTGAAATTCCATCAAAACTATCAAAGGTAGCCAAACTAAAACACCCTTCAGTGAATGTCACATGATGCTATAGCTATACTGTTATTGGTAAAGAAATAAAAGGGAGCAAAGTGTTTCTCCGGAAAGAGATGTAATGTTCTCAAAATTATTATATTGACTCTTTTAAAAGAATACTGATACAAATTACTATAAATAGAACACCTTTTGAAGACTGCTACAAACAGCACACAATGGCATTAAGTTGTCTCCCTTGGGTGAAGAAAAGACACTGGAGCATGGCAGTACCTGAGGCATTCCCAAGTTACTATCACCTCTACATCCTGTTCCCCTGAGAGCCCCATGTTTAAGTTTAAACCCCAATACAATATTTGGAGATGGAGCCTTTGGTGGATCTTCAGAACTAAGTAAGAGCACAGGGGGACTCAGACACGAGGGGCTCTCTCCCCTTGCCCGCTGTGAATACAGCACAAGAGGAGACACACAAACCAGTTCCTTACCAGGGGATCAAATCAGCTGGCATTTTCATCTCAGACTTCGCAGCCTCCTTAATGTCTCTGCGTTAGCTGTCTTCATTTATGTGAGTAATAAATGTGAGCGGAGCTTGGGCTGCTCGGTTTATGATATTTTGGTATGGCAGGCCATGCTGACTGAGACACAGACAGCAAAAATCAATGATGAACAAATTGCCCACTGACTCGGACTGAACCAAAAACTTATTCGGAAACTGTGTTCATGTTCTCAAGCCTTGTCTTAAAACATTTATTCCCCTAGTGAGTAAGTAGTAGGACCATTGTTTTCTTTTCCTGACACAGCAATGGCTGCACATGTTTTTGGTACCAATGCCGCCCCCTAGCATTTCTTTTTCAGTGACTGTGGGTCCCAACCTCCCATTCTCATTACTCATTCAGTCTGTACTTTGCTCTGTCTTCTCAGCATAAGTACAAAGGCTTCAACTAGCATTTTATGGGAAGTAGAGCATTTACGTGAAGTTTTTCTTTGCCACTTAGGGATTTAGATTGTCCCATACTTTGGGCATCTAATCTCTTTGAATATTGAGTAATCTACATCAATTGCTTGCAAAAAGCAATTCACAATGCTTTCTGGGAATTGCTGTCTGCAAGTAGCCTCCTATTCATCACTTACATTTCATACACAAAAGGCATAGAACGCAGAGTTCAAATAAGCTCAACAAGCAAGTTGCAGATAGCGCAGGGCCAGTGGCTTGAGTCTTGTGACAACTGCCTCCCCCACCCTGTTTCCAATTTTAGAGTCCTGGGGTAAAACTGCAACGGGAACAGTGTGCACAAAGACAAAGGGGCAATCTGTTGATTCCCTACATACCACGCACCTAAGGGACCTGAAGTCTCCCATTTCCCACAAACTCCATAGTGCTTTCAATGAGCAAGATGCTCCCAAGTGCAAGAATTAGATTTTCTTTCTTGTTATTAATAGGAAAATGCTATTACATTGAACATTATTTTAATTATCCGCAATTCCCCCTGTAAACCGTCTTCTTAATGAAGTCGCTTCATTGCCTAATAGCTTTCAGATAAACAGCATTCTTAAAATTATATCATAGGTTCAAGTCTATTGAATGCTATCCCTGAATGTATTTCCCAAATATCTAATCTCCACCCTCTTCACTTTAATGACCTGATAATATTGCAAGGTTGGTGAGCGTCACAGCTCCATTGAGGACAGTGGAGTCTGCTCACTGTGCTCATACGGATCTCCTTGTGGCAATTCCTAGGGACAGAACTAGTGAGCCACTTTAGCCACTGCCTAAAGCCATTCCCTACATTTTTGTCTGCCCCACATTCCAAAAGACTTTATTCAGTTTTCTGCTAGCAACAAAAGACCTTCCTGGTTTCATTTATCAAATGAGTGTACAAATTTTATTGCAGTTTTGCCAATGTAAGTTGCTAATGCTTTGTGAACAAAGGATTACTCTGTAATTATAAAATAGTTTGATATGCTATAAATTCAAGCAAGAACCTTAATCAAGACTTAACAAATATTAACATGTTTATTTTACTAACTGCATATTAACTGTCTTGCCCATTTGTTTATAAAGTCTCAATGTTTTAGAGGTAAAAGTAATGAGTATTGGTTGTTTCAAAAATAAAAGTAGAATCACCATAACAAACCTAAAACTGGGTCTATATTCAGAAATAAGGTATTGACCACACAGAGCTCAGACCTGCAATTCCAGCCCTCAGCAAGTGGAGGCAGGGGATTACTTTGGGTTTGACGAAAGATTCTGTCTGGAAAAACAGAAACAAACAAAACCCCCAAAGCACAGTTTTACAGAAATACATTGGGTACCCTCTTTTATAGCAGCATTTAAAAAATTGGCTAAAATGTGCACAGAGCCAAGTCTGCATGAAGAAACAGATAAAAGAATAAATAAGCATGGCACATTCATCAAGTGGAATATTAGTTGGTGTGATGGCCATTGTTGGTTGTCAACTTGACTATATCTGGAATGAACTATAATCCAGAAATGGAGGGTACACCTATGATCTGGATCTAGACAGGAAGACACACCTTTAATCTGGGCCATGCCTTCTGCTGGAGTTCTATATAAGGACATGGAAGAAGGAAGAGTATGTTGCTCTTTGCCTTCTTGCCCTCACCTTGCTAGCATCCATTCCTTCATTGGCATTGGAGCCTACTTCTTTGGGATGCCAGCATATACAAAAGACCAGCAGAGACAGCAAGCTTGTGGAACTGAGCAACTACTAGATTCCTGGACTTTCCATTTACATCTGGCCATTGTTGGGTTAGTTGGACTGCAGCCTGTATTCCAATAAATATCCATAGATATAGACTCAGTGTAGACCCACTAAGGATGGCCTGGAGCAGGCTCATATATAAAAAAATGAGAGAGAGAGATTCATTCCTTAAGTTCTGTGACAATAGAGGACCATAATACAGTCATCAAAAGAAGGAAATCCTGTCAAATGGGACCAGATACATAGATGGACTGGGAGAATGTCATGCTAAGTGAAATAAGCCAGTCACAAAAAGAAAAACACAGTATGATTTTATTTTGACTTCAAGTATCCCCCAAGAAAAACAGAAGGATTTTGACTGAAATTACCTCAGCAGATCAATGTGTAAAGTAATACAAATCAAAACACTGGCTGTGGGGCTGGAGAGATGGCTCAGAGGTTAAGATCACTGGTTGTTCTTCCAGAGGACCTGAGTTCGGCCCCCAATATCCACAACCACCGATAATTCTGGTTCCAGGGGATCTAACACTCTCTGTTGGTTTCTGTAGGTACAGGCAAAACACTTATACATATAACATATTTTTTAAATAAAATACTGAACATACTTAGAAAGAAATGCTTCTGCTTTCTAATACATTCCACTTTCTTTAAAGGTGGCCAAGCTCTGTATATACATCCATTTTGTAAGAGTGTTGTATATAACGTAATTTTACTTTCATGCCCAGCCTTATATCAATAAGAACATAAAGGTCCCTCACCAATTTTAGCTGCATATATATATGAAAGGAGGAAGGTTTTCCTCGCACTTCTGGATTTACAAATGTGGTAGAGGAAAATCAGCTGCAGTGCCAGAATTAGAGTCCTTTTCCTTATGCAGTGGTTTTGAGGATATGTGATATGTACTGCTTGCCCTCACTACATACCCTGCTTTAACTGATTCTGCCCATCTCTCCTGGTCACACAGTGTGACAAACCCTACCCTACACAACAAAGTTGCCTTAGATAGGGTTTCATTGCTGTGAGGAGGCACCGTGACCATGACAACTCTTATAAAGGAAAGCATTTCACCAGGGCAGGCTTACAGTTCAGAGGTTTAGTCAGTGATCATCATGACAGGAAACATGGCAACATCCAGGCAGACACAGTGCTAGAGAAGGAGCTGATAGCTCTACACCCAGAGAAGCAGGAGGAAAAGAAGTGAGCCACTGAGCCTGAGCTTAAACATCTGAGACCTGACACTCCAACAAGGTCACAGCTACTCCAAAAATTGCCACACCTCCTAATAATGCCACTCCCTATGCACAAGCATTCAAACACATGGGTCTATGGGGTCATTCCTATTCAAAGCATCACAAAAGTCATTTTCTCCATGTTCTTGTGTAGAAGACCAAGAAAGAAGGGGGAGGGGAATAAAAAGAGGGAAGAAGGAAAAGGAGGTTGAAACTTTACAGATGGCATTGAAACCTAGAAAAATAGAAGTGGAAATATGTTTCAACATTTAAGAGCATGTACTTCATTCCAGAGGACCTGAGCTCAGTTCTCAGAATCCATATCAGATGGTTCATAACTTCCTGTAACTCTAACTCCAGAAACTCACATCACATGCATGTGACTCACTCTCTCTCTCTCTCTCTCTCTCTCTCTCTCTCTCTCTCTCTCTCTCTTTCTCTCTCTCTCTCTCTCTCTCTCTCTCTCTCACACACACACACACACATGTAAAAATAAATGCAATAAATCTTTCTTTAAAAACAAAAACAGAACTTAAAAAAGCAAGAAGAGAGCTTGACTTTTAACTCCCAGATTTTGCAACAGCCACAAGTTGGTTTAAAACATCATATCCAGTTGATGTTAGAGATCTTCCATTAACTACCATTACGCTTGGTCATTTGATGCCATCTAATTGAATGTAAATATGTTACAGCATAAAGCAAACAATGTCTTATTAGGAAAAGCCCTAATGTAAGACAGGTGAACCAATATTACGGCTCTCACTAAGGCTTAGAGGCTTGTTTTGTTGGTTTTTGGGGGGTGGGGTGGGGGGAGACACACAACACTGTGTACAAGCACACACCTGTGTACACACATGTGGGATCCAGGTCAGGATTGTGGGTTCCTTCTGCTATCACTCTCTGCCTTATTACATGGAACAGGATCTCCACTCCAGTCACTACCGCTCTAGCTAAACTGGCCAGAGAACTCTCAGGATCCACTTGTCTTGTACCCTCCCCAATGTTGGAGTAACTTTGTGACCACCGTTTGTCCCCAAGTTGGTAAAGAAAGTACTCTTATTTAACAGGTCATCTCCTGAACTCCCAAGGCTTTGTTTCAGTTTAAAAATTCATATCAAATCAATAATATAAGGAGAGCATGCCTTGTATTCAAAACCTAATGCTAAACACTTCAGAAAGGGGGAAGGCAAACTACGCATTTAGAGATGAGATGAGCATTTCGGTGGAGGGTGAGGGGACAGTGCTGGGGAACAAACACGGAACCTTGCACAAGCTGCAAAGGCAAGCTACTACTCCAGCCTGGCAGAATGTTAAGTAGAGAAACATCTAGGGATCCCACAAAAAACAAGACAAACAAACAAAACTACTGAAACTGATAATCAAATTCAACAAAGTAAAAGAAGTCAATAAAGCAACATATAATATCAACACACAAAATTGTTTTTCTATGCTGAACTAGCTCACAAGAAATCAAGGGTGTAACTCTACAGTATCTACAAAGTCTGTAATAATTAGAAATTAGCTTAAAGAGACGAAGAAAATATAAAACACTGGGGAGAAAAACTTTAGAGGACACACACACACACACACAGTAAAGATATCATAAACAAGAACTGCAAGATTTTACATTGTTAACATATCAACCCCCCCAAAAAATAACTTACATGTAAAGCAATCCCTATCAAAAGACCATTGGTATTCTTCATACAAATATAAAAACAAAATTCAAGTGAAACTACAAGATGCTTTGAGTAGTCCAAGTAAAACTTACGCAAAGGGGTTCACAATGTTCAATTTCAAAACAAGCCATGAACAACAGTGACCAAAACAATTTAGCACTGGTATTAAAAGGAACATAGATCAACGAAACAGAACAGACAGTAAAGAAATGAACACATGTATTTACAACAAATCGACTTAACCAAGACAAGATACATCCTGGAACAAGGAAAGCCTTTTGAACAGCTGGTGCTGAGGAGAGGCGGAATGACGAGCATGTGGCTTAACTGACAGAGCAGCAAACATACAACACAGTCTCACAAACAAGGTGTGGGGCTGGAGGGGGGTTCATCTTGGACCTCCTTGAAGGGTCAGGAAAGTCTTTCTGGTGATGAGGGCTAAAGTCAAGATTCAGGAGGGCAGAAACGACTCCCATTTTTTCCACTATTGAACCTCTAACAGTAAACACAATGTCTTCCTGAACTGAATCACATCTTGTTTGGTCTAGAGTTTGTGGTGCTTCTATAATTATCCTATGTAATGAGTGAGAAACAGAGAAGATAAATGTGCAACTTTGAAATGGTTCTGTTAGACTGATGCTACCTCTGTATTTTTCTTGGCATGCCCTTTGTATGGTGTAAACATTCAGCACCAAGACTTGTGATCACACAAGTTCCAAATCTGCATCCCGGTGGTAAATTGGCAGCACACATCCAGATTTCACATTACATGGATATAATCCAACCCTTTCATCATTGCCCAGCTATTAAGTCTTCTTCTGACGTGGATAGAGGACAACATGTCAGGTACTAAGCTCATGTAACAACACATTCAGAACTACTGACAAGTATGTTTTTACAAATTTCCAATGCACAGAAAGAAAGTTTAAGACAGCTTTCTTCCTGCATGTTTGCTGAGAATGAGATTAGCAAGTGTGAAAAATTTAATTACCAGATACAATTCTACACAAAAAACATAAAAGGAATTGATCATGTTTCAACTAAAAAAAATGCTTTAAAAACTATTTTAAAGTATCTATTATTAAAAAAAAAACAATTGCATCTATACCTGAAATTTTGTTAAAAGTTACAAATAGAAAACTTACGTAATAGATTTTCTAAATTCAAATTTTAATCTACTGATGTCAAACTAAAACATAAGCCACTTTCTAAAGCAACAAAAAGCTCTTAAAAACATTACAGTAATCTATGTAAGTGCCGGTGGGCATGGCGGACAGCAAGGAGACAAAGCCCTCTGAATCAGCGCCATCAGAGCTCATGCGAACTCAGACCCTGAGCCAGGGCACAGGCCCTGGGGTCTGCAAGTCCTTTGCCTCTACACATTATGGAGTCCAGCTTAGTGCTTTGCTGGATTCCTGGGCATGAGAACAAGTGGGTCTCCACTTCATGTGCCTGAGCTTAGGCTCTTTTCCTTATTGATCCTGTCAAATCGCAAAGCATTAGTTTCTGTTTTTTCTTATTAAATTTTATTTCATTATTACCCCTTAGAAGCTCATTTACTTTCCAATGAGAGACAGAGAGGGAGTGGCTCCAGATGGGAAGGGAGGTGGGAAGGAACTGGGACGAGTAGAAGGAGGGGAAATCATAATAAGTATGTAGTATATGAGGGAAAAAACTATTCTAACTACAAATATTCTTCAAAAATATTGTCCTATTCTAATAACTGCTATGAAGCACTGGCAATAAGAATATGATTTTATGTCTTTTAAGATAATTACTGGGGTTTTTTGTTAATTTTTTAAATAGGCTTTGACTACTTAGGAAACTGGGACTTAAAGTCACAGTTCATTTAAATATTTATATAAATATATATAGAGATAGATAGATAGATAGATAGATAGATAGATAGATATAGATATACCTAAAAATGTATAGAGCTATGTGCCTGGATTATATCTAAATATTATGCAAAACTCTACAAAGTTAAAGGCATAGAATTTTAATTAATGCAACCACCAAGTGCTCTCTTATAGTTTGTACTACATCTAGAAAATTAAACTTCCCATAGCTGATTGCTTCTCAGATGAGGCAATAACTTAGATCAAAAGTGATCTTCTCATAGGAACCAGACTAATCTCCCTAACTCCCCTTAAGCAATGACAGCATAAATACCCAGGGAGCACAGTACATAACCAGAACTTAGCTAGTACTGGGCATTACCACACTTTGACCTGAACTGCTTAATTATGCACACCTCTCCCTTCCCCAGTTCTTCCTCTATTTAACTTTTAAGCTCAGTTCAGCACCCAAAGATGTAATTGGGACTGCTGCCAGAGAGACATTATAGTAACATATGTATAGTAACATGTGAAAGCATAAGCAAATCTCTGATGTGTGCATGTATACACTACTCTCAAGTTCCAACTGTTTCCAAGTCTAACAGTAACCATTTCTAATTCCTCTTTATTTGAACGTTTAAAAATTTTAGCCCTAGCTCTTCATTACTTCAGACTTTCTAAAGAAGATGATATCCACGAATATGTTGTCAGAAGCCCCTTATGGAAAGAAGAAACCCTCAACAAAAGCACCCAAGACCCTGGGTCCTGTCACTCCACATCCCCTGTGATAACGTTGTACTGCTCTGGAGAAACATGCGCTGGGAAGAATAGCAAGCAGGATGCAGAACATTAGAGACTTTTGGCCAAGAGAATGAAAGAAGAGAAAAGGAAACTCCAGGAATGAACTGCCAAGAGACAAGCTGTCCTTGTACTTTCATATCCTGTCAAAATTAATCTTTAAGAGTAACAAATACATGATCAGATCTTGTACCTCAAAAAAGAACAATAAGAAAAGGGATTCCAAATGGTTTCTCCTTGTGTGTGTGTGGTGAGGATGGGGTGAATGGAAGAAATCATCCTAAAGGATGATCCCATAAAGTAATGTAAAAAAAAATGGCTGTACTTAGAATGCCCAGGCATTTCTGTTCAATCTATTCAATACAATTTAGATATAAGACCACATAATACTATTGACTGTAGTCCCTAAGTTGGTGGCTGGCCCCTCCTTCCTGTCCCAGCCTTCTGCCTCATAAGACGCCCTTACTGGAGCTGTCAAAATAGTGGTTCCTGTCAAGATGGCACCACACATCTCGGTCTGCAGCAGTCACAGGAGCAGGTTTCCTCCAGCTTTTGTGAAATATCACCTCAGGAGCTGTCCACAGTGCCAGCGCCTCCTTTCCAGCCTCCCTGAGCACTGCCACAGAGATGGCCCCTTGGCCAAAGCCACCTGCAGCTGGAAATGACTTCCCATCCTAACCCACTGGCCCAAAGCAGGAAATAGGGGATTTAAAAAAAGCCACCAATCCCGAGCCTCCCACAAAACCCCACCAAGCCCCAGGCATGAAAACCCACCAATCCCTGAGCTTGCCAAGCTCGGGACCTGAAATAATCCCACCAATCCTTAATCTGGAAATCTGTCCTAAAAGCACCACACACACACACACACACACACACACACACACACACACACACACACACACACACACACGAAATCCTATATCAGCCCTGTCTTTGTCCAATTTCCTGCTGTCACCTCCCCAGGGCGGAGGGCAGCCTGGATTCCTCTACCCCTGCGCCCTCCTAATGGATCTCCTTTGGGAGATTCCCTGCTGGGGCGACTCTTGTTGGAAGAAGCCAAGAAGCAATGAAAAGAAGAAGAAAGATGGAGCAGGGCTGAGGCTCCTGAGCCCTGAGCTTCGCTGGGGAGCCCCTCCCCTGGGAGCTGCAACGCCTCCGTTTAGAAAGCTTTTGCCCATGTCTCAGGATGCCCTATATTGGGATACTTTCTCCCCTCAGAGCTGTATGGGCTCCCAGGATCCCCTTCCACCTGAACAGAAACATTTACACTAACTCCACTATAAAATTCTTGTAGTAATAACATATATTTGCTTGGTGCTTACTATGTTATGGGCCATTTCTATTCATTGTCATTAAGTCCCTTTCACAACTGTTAGGCAGTTACTAGGACTTAAAATGAGTCTCAGAGAGGTAAGAAGTCAGGCAAAGTCAAGTACCAAGTGACAGGCAAGTAAGTTTACTCTGGTAAGTTCACGTCCTTGATAACTCTTCTATAGTAAAAAATACTAGTGAGTTCTTTATCTGGAGAATTTCTGAGGTGTCATCTTGCCTTTCCTTACATTACTCCTTATTCTTCCATTTTCAAAGTACAAAATCCAAGTGTTAAGGAAGTAATCATATCATAGAATTAAGGCCACTTTGTGTATGTGTGTGTGTATGTGTGTGTGTCTATGTGTGTGCATGTGTGTGCACGTGTATGAGATCACCTCATCTAATGCATTAGCAAAGCAAAGAAGAATGAAACAAGGTTCCATTCCTGGAAAACTCACTCTAAGATACACACGGAACGACAATAGTGCTTACAATTTGCCAGAATCCAACTACCTTCCCAACAAAATCTTAAAAAGCCTTCACCAATTTGACCTGGGCACTGGGATTCAAGGACAAACACAGATTCCTTAGGCAGAAAGGGCAGTCATGGGCAGCTCAGCTGAGGAAAAGCACCTTCCAGAAGCAGACTAAATGCATACCAGGAAGAGTCTTGTATTCTAGGATGGAGAACGGAGGCACCGGCAGCAGGTGGGGTGGGGAGAGCAAATAGGAAAGCAGGTTGCAGAGCTGCAGAGAAAGTGCTGGCAAACATGGGTGTGGCTCTCCCTGTGCTACCTACAGCACGGTGGGCTTTCAGCAAGGAGCATAATCACCCTGAGAAGTTCCCTTATCTCCACAACACAGACCCCACACCTAATAGAGGTTTGTAAGGTTTGTAAGAATACATCATATCTGCCTTTATGAAGCATCTGGTACCAACCGACTACCACACACACACACACACACACACACACACACACACACACACACTGACTCCTTTTACTATTGGACACTGGAACTCTTTTGATCTTCATTTTATTTTTAACTGATAACAGAAATCCTAAAATGGTGGAATCAAGTAAGAGTTGAAAATCGATGGATGGTTCCTACATCTCTCACTCTGAACAGAGATTGACATATTTCTGTAACTTATTCACTCCATGGACTTTGTTGGACAGAAACAATATGCTGGGCCAGCGAGCCAGCCAAACAAAAGTCCCAGCCCTGAAGAAATTTTGGGTTGAGTTAGGGCACAAAGTAGGGAAGATAATTGACATAGGAGGCTAAGCAAACGTCTGGTGCCTGTGATGGAGGGAGGTTAGACAGGATACATTATGGGTATCAGCAAGTAAGTGGTCAGGGTAGACCTCACCAGGAGGGCACTGCGGTGCAGTTTTGAACCTTCAAAAATGAAGAAAGAGTACTCCAGGTAGAGGGGTCGTGACCCTAACAACAGAACACCTAGCACACCAGGGACAAGTGAGAAGTCCTAGCTAATGGAGCAGGGGAGCAAGAGGGTCTTTGGGGAAGTTAGCATGGGAGAGGCAATGGGAGTTAAAGCATCCTCTGGGTGCTTTAACTCATGGGGCTCTGCATGGAGCTGGAAAAGCCTTGAGCTGGTTAATGGATGTTCTGTGAGAGGACAGTGACACCGTCTGGAACACCTCTGCCTCACTCAGGGAGATAGTACCTTAGAATGAGGCAGCAATCGCAGAGGTGGTGATGATATTTTGACAAGCTTTAATTGGCTAACAGCAATTCAACAGCACAGGAAATACCCTACCTTCCTCTGAGAAGTCTTATAGACTTTAGACTATAAGGTCATTATCAAGGAGAAAATGAATATTTAATCAAGAAAAAGTTTTGACCCGACAATTTGTTTTAAAAATGACTTCTTCAAATAGAACAGTATTTTGTTAGGACACAACGGGAAACTAGAAAAAGGATTGTCACAGATGTCCCAGCAATGCATACTAATGCATGCTTCATTGGTCATCATTTTTACCAACACCAGTTTCAAGCCACACTGAGACCATACAGCACAAATACTGTGCCTTTATTCTTACACTGGAAAATTAAGTTTAAAAGTTAAAGCCAAGCTGGGTGGGTGGTGGTGACACACGCCTTTAATCCCAGCACTTGGGAGGCAAACTCTCTGAGTCTGAGGGCAGCCTGGTCTACAGAGTTCCAGAACAGCCAAGAATACACAGAAAAACCCTGTCTTAACAAAACCAAAAGGAAAAAAACAAAGCTAAAACCCAAAACACCATACTGAACACACACACACACACACACACACACACACACACACACACACACACACACACACCCCGAATTGCTCTAGCCAGCCCTGAGAAGGCAGAAAGCTAGCAATCAGCAGGGTGCTGCAGAGTTATTATAGCCGGGGTTTGATGACTCAACACAAGCTCATTCTTGAATGTTTAAATCTTTATGAATTACTACATCAATGCTTTTTATTGTTTGGCAGTAGCATGAATGGAACCCAAGTGCTTTACCTTGATATATACCTGTAGCCCTAGTGCAGTATTTCTGAAACAAAAACATGATTTTTCCGTGAATTGAAATGATTGCTCAAAACATTATTTGTTCTACTTGTAAATAGTTGTGCTGGGATTCTAAAAAATAAAAAAAAAGAATTATTTAAATAACACCCTGATGAAAAAACACACAGATTAGAAATATATTAACAGAAAAGCTATACATTTTTTCAGAAAAAGAGAAAAAAAAAACATTTCTACATCAAAGACTCAAAAGTAAAACTGAGAAGATCACAGGCAGGAAGATTTGAGAAGGGAGGGTTTGTGGGGCCTTTAATTTTAGAGAAAACGTGGTCTTTGGTGGTAAGATGCGAAACAAAAGCCACAAGCAATAGCTATAAATATATATTATAATTATATAAATATTAAATATGTCTACAGCTAATAAAAGAATTCCAGAGACAAAAGACAAACTCTAAAAATGTACTTTCAAAATACATGTCAGAAAAAAAGTAATCCTCTTAATATAAAGTCAGCTGTATATACATTAATAAAACATAAATAAAAAATATCAATTCAAACACTGGTAAATGATCTCCTAAAGATCTCCAGGCAGTTATGGTTGCTTGGGCAGGGGAAGCCATTTTCTTCATATCGATAGCCACTGGTCAGTTGCTCATGCTCCTGTAACACCCCTCACCCACAGAAGCCTGGGGAAGCAAGTCTAATGAAACTCTCCGGGTCATGTGCACAGGCCCATGACATTAGAAGGGTGACTGGCTGGGAAGGAGGCTGAGGACAAGAAAGGGGATCAAGGAGTAAAATGTCACAATGAAAGTGATTGTTATGCAAAATGCAGACTAACAGAAAGGTTTTAAATGTTGAATGTTCAGTCTGATTTCTAATTAGAAAAAGAGTTGAAAGGGGACTGTTTTCTGGTGGTTTAATTGGACCATGCCTGCTGTCCACTCATGTTTTCACTGTGAGTGAGAAAGCTATGGGATCTTTACAGGTAGGAGATGGGGGAACTGACACTTTTGAAAGCCTAATAATACAGAGAATTGGTAAAAGTGGGGTACAACAGGCACTGCCATGCATCTCTGCTGATAGTTTTGTTAGAGACTCCATGTTCTGTGTGTTCTAGGGGGGCTCAAAGGACTCCATAAAATGCAATATGATTTTTCTGATTTGGAGTCTCGTTTTATTTGTTCTCACCACATCAAGGCATGCATACATCTATGCCCACTTCTAAAACGGGGTGTATGCTGCCCAAGGAATAAAACTCATACGGAAACCTTGCAGGCGAGCTCAGTACTGTGTTTCCATGCGTATCTGTATCACAAATAGGGTAAAAATAAGGTCGCATATCATGAGGCTCTGCTCCTTTATCATGACTGTGCAGTTACCCCACAGAAACGAGTCAGCAGGGCATGGCACAGCGCCCTCGCCCACTTTCATCATTGCCAGAAGAACCATGGGGTTCCCAGAGCCCAGACCAGCTGGAGAAGTGAGAGTCTTCCCTTGCAGTGCCACGGTGCTTGGTATTGTATTTAAAACGTAACAGAGATAGATCTTTATCTCTTAGTGTCTTACACTTTTCACTGTAATTAAAAAGAAAGGTACCATCCATCCCAGATTTGAGCCACAAACCATATAAACTGGATGACTTCATTCAAGTAACTTAGCAATATTTAGCAATATTCTAAAGTCACAAATGATGGCTCCACTCATACAAAGAATATTTTCAGTCATGGAAATGTATAAGAGTACAGTCAAGAGTTTCATTTAAACGGACCACACTATAGTCACTTAAATACTATGAAGCTATTTTTTACTAGAAAATGGCAGTATCCGCATTGTTTTAAAGCACATTTTGAAAAGGAAAACTAAATGAAATTAAAAACTGAAAAAGATTTTAAAGATTTTTTAAATTTTTTTTTTCATATCTAGGTCTTTGTGTCTGTCATACATGTGCAGAGGCAGAAGGCACTAGATCCCCTGCAGCTGGAGTTACAGATGGTTTGACCCACCCAACATGGGTACTGGAAATAGAACTCAGATCTTCTGGAAGAGCGATAAGCTCTCTTAATCATTGGTCATCTCTCCAGACCCCAGAGCTGAGACCTCTTACTTGGATAAGCCAGAGGAAAAAGAAAATATGTGCAGGAATGTTACAGAATCATATTTCTGAAAAGTTCTAGGAAAGAAGGCTATATTCTCAATCCGATGACTTTGATCTCCGTCCTCTCTGCCTTTAAGAACCCTCGGAATTACACTGATCACACCTGGATGACCTAAGAAGAGCTCTATATTTTAAAGTCAGTATGCGGATTCCTTATGACCGTCTAATTATCTGCACTCAATGTAACATGTCCACAGATTCCAAAGACATGTGGAGTGTTGCATGTCCTCTGAAATGTATATTGAAATGTCATAGGCATTCTGATAGACTTGCATGGAAAGATGGCTAAGAGTGACTGTCAGGAGTTCTGGCCCCCAGAACGAATTAATCCACCTATCAACCTATCACACTGGTTAACTGTCCTCCGAGCTCCTGATTTAAAAACACAAGATGAACCTACGTCTTCTCTCAGTCTCCGCCACCAGGTTCTGTGATGGAATGTCACAGATTTAAGCCTCCCTCGACAAGGCAAAGAGACAGATTGCTTCTAACTGACCTGGGCCACAGTGTTTATTCACTATAGTAGAAAGTGGATAGGAATAAGTCCATCTGTTGTTTATCAAAGGTATGGTAAGCAGTTTGTAGAAAACTGACTTTTTTATTTTTAGGGAAAAATTATTCATTAAAATAGCCAATTCAGCCATATTTTGAATGAAAGAAAAATACGCAGAATGGGAACATTTGTGTGTGAAAGGAAGAGCGACTCTCAAATGGATATAAAAGATGCAGGTCAAAGGTCAGACATAATAATACAATGAGAAACATATAAAGAGCACACAGAATTGAAGGGAATGTCCCAGTAACATAATTGTTCCCATAGCAACCAGTTTTCTGCCCTTTGCCCTCTGCGGATATTCTTTAAAAGTGTTGGTACCACTGTGTGGCCACTGCTCAGTGTTTGTTCATTCCTCACTAACATCAGTTCTCTTTTAAAACCCATTCCACTGTCTGGGTAATTTAATGACTGTCTTAGTGAGTCTTCTAATACTGGGAAGAAAACACGACCATGGAAACTTACAGCAGAAAACATTTATTAGGGCTCACAGTCTTACCAGTTCCATGGCAACAGGCAGTCAGGCACTGGAGTAGTGGCTGAGATTTTACATCCTAATCTACAAGCTGCAGCCAAAGAAGCACATTGGGAAGTTTTCTAGTCATTTCAAACCTCAAAGCCCAACCCCAGTGTCACAATTCCTCTGGGAAGGCCACATCCACAAATCCCCAGAGCCACTTTCCCAGGAATGTTCCACCAACTGACAAGTATTCAAACAGGGACCTATGCAGCCATTCTCGTTCACGTCACACAAACACCCCAGTCGTCACTGGAAGACGAAAGCAGTGAGCTTGGTAAGAATGGAGTCTATAATGTGCAGCAAATCTTCTCGCTGCAAGAGTAAGTAGTCTGTAAACCATGAATGAATTTGAAGGCCAGTGATGAGGAGCATATGGAAGTGTTTGGAGAGAGAAAAGGCAAGGTAGAAATGCTGTAATTATATTAATCTCAAAAGGAGGAGAAGAAAACCTAAGTTTGTCACAGGGCAGTGGTGGCAGAAACCTTTAAACCTAGCACTCAAGAGGCAGAGGTAGGGGTTGGGGATTTAGCTCAGTGGTAGAGCGTTTGCCTAACAAGCACAAGGCCCTGGGTTCAGTCCTCAGCTCCATGGGGGGGAAAAAGAGAAACAGAGGTAGGTAAATCTTTGAGTTCAAGGCTAGCCTGATCTACAGAGCAAATCCCAGGACAGCTAAAAAAAAAAAAAAAAAAAAAATAGGAGGTGGGGGAGATGGGGGAGAAAAGGCAATAAATTTGCAGTAAAGTTCAAGTGTATATTACAGGGTAACTCTAACCTTTAAATGTTAACTAACTTTAACACAGATCCGGCCAGGCTTTCCTGGTCAGAATCTCCACATCATAAGGCAGATTAGCCCCTGAAAACAATTCCCCAGAAGTCCTTGATAATCAACACAGTGACGAGGGAAGAGAGGTGTATAGTGAAATTAGTAGGGGTTATTTTCCCCCATAAGAAAGGTAAAATGTTTGATGGTATGTGTAAGCAAGGTGTGGTTTTAGGGAATAAATTTGACCAAAAAATTAGAGAATATTCTTCAACATTAGATCAATTCAGAGTTGACTATATACTCTTTTAGCAAAGAATACTGCATAGATCTCTGACACGAAAATAGGAAACTCTAAATATATGGGCATCTGTTCCGTGAGCAATGGTTTCTTTCCCCCATTAGAGGAACTGGTAGGAGTCAGCTCACCACTGCACCAAATGTATATACCCAATGTATATACCAAATGTATATACCCATGCCCTTAGCTGAGAAGACCCTGTAGTGGGTGTGGTGTTTGATGTTCAGTTAGAACCTCGGCACTGGGGGCTAAGATGTGAGAATCACAAATCCAAGATCAGTCTGGGCTGCTTACTGTGACCCTGACTGAACAAGTAAAACCTAGAATGGTAGATCAGGACCCCGGTATCTAAAATAAAGTTCCCAAGGAGCATTCCATGTAGAATTATGACACAGCAGTGTGCTCTGTGTAAATGTACCGCCCAAAGAGGGCTCAGTGCACACAGACACATGCTCCATCGCTCCTGCTGGACTTCTTGTACTGAGCTGCTTTTGATATGCAGAGCTTCTTACTGGCAACTCTTATGTTCTTCTAGCTCCTATGACAAAATGTTCTCCCGGTAACACTGGCCGAATCTGTAAGGTGGTTGACCAGCTGAGGCAGTATGTTTATAACCACAAACTAGGAGGGACACATGATGTAGCCTGAGTGCAATCAGACTCTTGGGATCACAGCTTGGACTTAGGACCAGACCCTGGGGAACTAGCGACTCAGGAACAGAAAGAGGAAAAGAGATTGGTTTTAGCCTTTACAAGATATAATTTTTAAACACTATATCTAAAAATATACCTGTAAAAAAAGTACTCTGTGTTCTTCCACATCCTGACTGCTTTCCCCTGTCTGTTTAATCAAGATAACCGCCACCAGCATCTCCACATACTGAGCACAATGACCCTAACCTACTGCAGTGCATTATGTACCAAACCACCCACCCATCTGCCTGCTCATGATGGAACAGGATGAGCTAGACCATACCAGATATTAGTTTCAACCATGTCCATATGTAACTTCATGATGTATAAG